>NW_009917948.1:2975-6711 GCF_000696875.1 Nestor notabilis | reverse complement strand
CCGCTCTTCTGCTCCTGTAAGCGCATTGTCAGAACAGAAAAAAATCTACCAAACAAAAAAGCAACAGTGTGCTAGTGGTCTTGGGGATAGAATTTGGCTCTAACTAAAATGAACAGACCCCAGCCCCAAATAAAAAGCCTTCTAATATCTTGTTTTGCTGTCAGTCCTCTAAAAATCAAAGTAAAAGTCATCTTGGCTTTGATAACTATTAATGAAGTATCTTACAAGACATCTCGGTGCTTGTTGGATTGATGTTTTTGGAGGCATTAAAGAAGCTTCAGTATGGCAAAGCTTGATTGGAGAAAAAAATTCTTACTTCTGGCTTAAGGTTTTCTGGCTTGAAAAGACGTTAAGTTTATAAATCAAGGTTTCTACTTCCTATTAAAAAAGCAAATACTGTCTACTTAATATTCATGTTATTTTGCAGAATGAATGTTCTTATATCACTAAGATTTGATAGTTCCCTGAATAGTTCAGTTAATTTGGAAATAGGGGGTTTTACCAAGCCATCTACATGCCTGTCCTACTTGTGCATTAATCCAGCACTCCAATGAGAACATGTTGCAACATAAAAAAGAACTTGCCTTGCAGAAACATTGTATAAAACATTTGCTCCATGACTGAACTCTGGGACAAAATTAAAAGGACCTGCTTGCTTGGGGATGCACGTGACTTCTTTCACTGAGTTAGAATGAGGTGTTCGGCTTCTGAAGGAACAAACCCCCCATCTATGGTATATGTTCTGCTTGCACTTTACTTGAAATGCTTCCCGCAGTTTACCACTTATGTTTAACACTAGGTTTTTGTCTCCAAGATTACAAAGTGGTTTACAGACTCTTTATGTAGGGATTACTTTATTTTTTTTCTTAGCTGCCTCTCAGAATGACAACTGTGTTCCACAGTAATGCATGATCGTTTTGTTAAAAAATAATCTGCATTATGAGGATCTAGCTCACAAAGCCAGACTCACCCATGCTGTTTACATGAAGATGCGTATTTGGGTAGGAGTTTAGGCTCAAGTCTGGAGCAGAGAAGTCTATGCATGTTTTGTTCCAAAAGTGAATTCTTGTTTTCTCCCACTCCCATTCTTTCACCTCCACCCCTCACCATAGGTGGAGGTATTCAAGGTGTAGTCTCAAGACTAACTGCAGTCCAGTCTCTGGCAGATTGTGATCTGATCCCTACTAAGCAGTTTTTGGATCCTGAGTTTGACTGACAGCCAGAGGTGTGGTTGGGAAACCCACCGCCCAGGGAACTGTTGCTGTTCACTCTGCAATGTTGATAGCCTTTGTGATTGTCTAGCTGTAAGATAAGAAATGCACATTTCATTCCTGTTTTAAAAGCAGGTTTGAAGTAACGAAAAGTACCATTGTGACCAACCTTGGAAATCTGGAAGCAAGTTGAAAAGTAGGAGAGACTTCAGATCTTGTCGTGCCTGTGACTTTACAGGCTTCGCTTCTGGCTGTGATCCCATACTTTGTGGCTCATATCTTGATTTTTGTACACAGCTAAACTAAACCCTCAGGGTGTCCCAGTTGTTCTGTGCCAGAAGCTTCAGAGAGTTAAAGATTTATCTAGTTGGTACTCAAGGTGCTTGTATTGTCATGTCTTGTCACTTCTGTACTGAATTATTCTGGTGAGGGAGATTACTGGCTTTGATGCCGAGTTAATTCAATATACAAGTACTATACAGCTGCAAGATATGAGTACGTATATAAAGATACTTACATTTACCCACAGTGCTCAGTTTCTTGTCCTTAATCATAAGACCAGGTGAGTTTCTTTGTACTTGGAGCTGGTCGTTTCTTTAGGCACGGTCCCTGTACAGCCCTTGTTTTCTGTCCTGCCAGTCAACACTGTCTTCTCTCTGGTAATAACTGCAAGAGCCTGTTTCATTCCTACAGAAGGTCTTCCTCAGAGAGGGGAAAAGTTTGCCCTGCTTAGCAGAAGCTGCTTTGCCCTTGTTTTCATTTGGACTTGTCCTCTAAATCTGAGGGATAATAAAGGTTTCTCCTATGTGATGGAGGTTCCCTGACCTCTGTTTCTGAGATGTAACAATGGCTTCCCTATATTCTGGGGTCTGTGCTTGAAACACGCCTGTCTGCCCAGCTAATAGGGCTCAGACTGTTTCTGTTATAAAAGACTGATTGTCTTTTGCGTAATAGCCTTTGATAGATATTCTGGGTGGGTACACTGTTATATACAGTTTAAGGAAAGAGGGTACCAATTGTAGCTGTGAAAGTTTTGTTTATGAGATTAAAGTCACACACAATATTTGGAAAAAAGAAAAAAAACCCAACCCTGCAACCAAAACCAAAAAAACCAACCAAACAAAACCCAAGAAACCAAACCACAAGAAACTGCAAATGAAAAAAATAGGAATGAACTATGAACTATATTGTGGCAGTATCGGTACAGATAATGTTTTCCAAATTGCCCAAGGGTGATGTGCAAGTGTGAGTATATAATATTTGTTGAGCCAACTTCAGCTGGACCAGGTAGCAAAAGCATTGAAGAATATGTTTTCAAAAGTGTGCTGACCGTCTAAATGGAGGCAGTGATCCCAGGTGGGCTTGAAACACAGTTTTAAAACTTAGAGAATAAGGAGGGATGCTGCATCTTCATTGGTCTTTGCACTTGAAACACATAGATGAAGTTTGCTTGCAGACATCCTGCTGGCACTGTTCTCTGCTCTGTTTTTAGAAAACCATGCAAGTCCTATTTTTAAAAAGAAAATCTACTTTTGAAAACCTAATTCTGTGTCACTGGAGCCTGATCATGCTGATGGAAAGTTCTGTTGTAAACATATCCAGGAGGTGGCTGGTCTCTTCTCTCAAGTAACAAGTAGGAACTGCCTCAAGCTGCACCAGAGGAGGTTTAGATTCAATATCAGGAAAAATTTCTTCACCAAAAGAGTAGTCAGGCATTGGAACAGGCTTTCTGGGGAAGTGGTTGAATCACTGTCCCTGGAAGTGTCCAAAACCAGTGTAGATGAGGCCCTTAGTGACATGGTTTAATGGTGGACTTTGCAGTCCTGGGGTAACAGCTGGACTTGACCTTACAGGTTTTTTCCAGCCTAGTTGATATTATGATTCTATGATCTGATTATGCTCAGTGTCACATATTCTTGCTGTCTGACTTTCACCTCTTGAGTACAAATGTGTGATTGTCAGAAATGTGGGGATCACTTGAAGGGGAAATGCAAAACTAATCTGGAGATAAAGGTGTCTTGCTTTATTTAAATTACTTTCAGAAGCTTTGTCAGGGTATTTTGTGTTCAAATATTAATTTTGCAGAGAAAGTAACAATTCTGCATGTTTTCCACCTGAAAATGAAAATAATTTGGCTGAAACTGAGTAAAGTTAAATCTGAGGAGACAAAATGTGAGAATAAAATTGGGAGGGAATGTAGTATCTTTTGAGACAGGGCTTTAATAACGAAGGTGTCTTGTGCATGTTCCATCAGAAAGGGATGTTCATGGTTGAGACTCATGCCTCAAATCCAGCAGGTTTGCATCGAGATCTGATGTTAGATTACTAAATATCCTCTCTTGTGCTAAGCTTTTGCCTCATCTGTTTCTGAACATTTCTATTAAACTGCAAGGTCATTGTTCCTTCTGTAGCTTGGATTCCTTCCTGTAAACAGAGATGTGCTGACTGCAGGGTGCTCATGTAGCCATGGCCATGTAAACTGGGAGACAATAGTTCACATCATCATGTATGTTAAAAAGCAGAAC
>NW_009917948.1:0-2959 GCF_000696875.1 Nestor notabilis | reverse complement strand
TTCCTGCTTGGCCAACTCTAGTTTTGACAACCTTTGTTCTTTTTCTGTGTGCAGTGTAGTATCACAGGCAAATAAGGAAAAATGGCTTTTTATTAATAACTGTATGAATTGGAATGAAATAGTGTCCTAATTCTATTTCAGTCAACCTGAAAAGAAAATCCCTTCTGTCAGGATATTGACAACATGCTCAATTAATCAAATACAAGATGCAAGGGTTGTGTCGCAAGAACATTCCTCATCAGCTAAATACACCTGAGGGCAAGCTAGAGACATATAGCTACTTTTAGGAGCTCATTAACTCTCTAGTTGTGTCCTTTAGGTTGTTGCATCCTGCAAAAATATTTGTTTCATTTGTTTCCTATCATTCAGCTTCTTTGTTTTCAGATCACTTTCTAATTATGGTACTTGATTGCTGACTCCAGGTCTGCCTGTAAAGGTTTGTATTACTCTCACCGTTTAAATTATCTCCATCCACCTATTTACATCTCACATGGGGAGCACTATCTTAAGTTATTTGAAGTTACTGTCATAACTTGCAAGAGAAATGTGCATTAGCTTTGGGGTGTACTGTCTGAGCAGATATGGGAATGTAAATTGCCTGGCAAAAATGCTTACTGAGGAAAGCAATTTTACTACACCTTTTACTGCTTTGATTGCTTCTTTTTGAATACAGTGATGGCAGCTATTCTGGAAATTAGGTTTGAAAGACAAAAATCAATGAAGGTACCCCCTCCTTCCCAAGTTAAATTGGAGAGTTTTTCTCTCTCATATTTCTGAGTTATTTTGTAGTGCTGGCTTGATTCTTCTGTGGGTTTTAAAGCAAATCTGTGTTAGGCGACACAGCCTTACTGCAGAGCAGCTCTGGTTTTATTTTGTTTGCTCTTCACTGATAGTCAGAAAGAATAACAAATTATTGATGTGGGACAGAAGTGGTTGATTGTTGCTTTAGGGAACTGGCCCTTTCTTAGAATAAATGCCACGGACATCAATATGGTCCTGCTGTAGTCCAGTAAGCAATACTAACATCCTGTGCTACATGACAAGTCACCAGTGCTTAGTTGTCTCCACGGTCTACTGGGCACAAGAGGTAGAAGCAGTATGGGCCATTCCCATCTAAACATATTACCATCTATGACTGATATCCAAAGGGTTAATCCAAGCTATCAATTTTAGCTGCCTAATTCTAATCTCCCCTCTTAAAATGCCTAACAAATAGGGAGAAGTAGAGAAAGCCAGTTGTTACTGAACAGACCAGATTAGGGCAAAATAGAAGATTAGGATTTGGGATTATGTGTTGTCAGAGTGTAAACCAGATACCCTTCTCTTCCCATGCTGCTTGATAGGAACTTTACAGAACACCTATAGATCTGGCTTGAAGTTTGCCAGTTTAATGTCATTCTCATTTTCCTGACACTGTATACTGATGTGATAGACTCAGGTAACTGGAGATGGCATACAGTACACTTCAGTTTAGTCACCCCAAAATTGGGAATCTAATATCAGGGAGCTGGATGTTCTCTCCTGGCAGCTCATGGTCAGGATTGAACTCCTCTAGAGGTTGCCTTGTCCCGTTGTATTGCAACTAAGGTGAGGTGAGTCCTGCTCTGATGCTTCATTTTGCCAAAGAGTTTGTCTCCTTCATTACTGCCCTCTGGGCTCTGCTTGTGGCTTTGGAGGCAGGAAATGGCCAAGGGCATATTCATAGACTAAGTGCAGTCAAAAGCCAAGCTGAAACTGAGCTGGGATGGGAGTTTATCTAGGGAACTGGTTATTTCTTTACTTTTGTGAGAACAGTCTTAGGCCAAAATGTTTATCATTTGAAAAAAACAAGTTCTAATCTAAGCTTTTATCATCTGCTAGTGTAAACCTCTGTAGTCCTAAAGAATGTTTCCCTAACAGCTTCAGCCTCCCTAAATTGTTTCTCTTTCACCACTATCTCTTCCTCTGTCCCCATCTTTCTGCCCCTTTGCTCTGACATTAGTGCTTGTGTTTGAGCCAGCTTGCCATAGGGCCAGAACTAATTTGCCTAGAAACCAGACCACCCCAAAAGGTACAGGGAGGGTTGTGTAGCAGCTTCAGAAACGTTGTAGGGTTTGAGAACAGAATCCTTGTCTGCCTAACTTCAAACACATGAAAAAAGCCCCAAGAGTGGATTGTTGGGATCTGAAAAGGGTTAGTTGCCAGTGCAACCACTGCTGTTGTAAGAAGCAAAAATTTGCTTGCTGCATGCCTGGACAAAAGGAGTCCTTCAGATGATGCTAAAAACAACATGCTGTCAATAACCTGAACAGTGGTCATCAGCCAACTTGGTCCAGTGTCCTGTGTCACTCAGTCTCTGAGATCAAAATGGTCATGCTGACTTCTGCATTTAGAAAAGTGAAGAGTCTATGAAGGTAATGTGTGTTTCCCTGGTAACTAACAAATCGGTTGTCTTTATAGGCATGTTTTTCTTTCACTGCTTGACTTTATCATGGTGTTGAAGTGGTCCCTTCTAGTCAATGCTGAGGAGTAAGGAGGACAAGGGATGGAGATGTAATGCCTTATTTGCATTGGTCACTTATTGGCCTGGGGCACGCCAGGCTTCTTTAAGTGCAAGCTACTTGCCAAAGTCTGGTGGGGCTTTTTGTGGACTGGTCTAGCCAAGAGGTATTTTGTCCCAAGGAAGAGGGAGTGAAATGCATTTGCAAAGTCTGCAGGAACTCTTATGGAGGCCTCAACTTCAGATCTGCCTATACCTGTCAGAGGGTAAACAAAGCACCCTGGGAGGACTTGGGGTTAGTCGAACACCTTGGTCACACACTAAGCAAACTATCCCCCAGGTGTGCTTGCAGAACAGACTCTCCATCAGCGTCCTGTCATGCACAAAATGTTTAGCCAATTTGTCAAGATAATCTTTCTTCAAATAAGCTCAGGTCCTAGGCCTCAGAACAGTGCAATTTCAAGCAGTGTAAAATAACTT
>NW_009917947.1:0-250 GCF_000696875.1 Nestor notabilis | reverse complement strand
GTCGCATTGAGCACGAACGTCCGGCACCTGAACAAACAGACGAAGAGACAGGAGCAAAAACTCCACCTGGGGCTCTTTAGCACATGGAGAGCTCCGCAACGGTACCACTAGAATTGCCCTCGCTCCTCGCTTTCCCACCTAAAAGTCCAATTGTATGCTTTTCGAGCATGTCTGCCCCAGGCTGGGCCTATCCATTCGCATTCAGCACAAGCGTCCTGTTACTGATCCCACAGCCGAAGAGCCAGGAGCA
>NW_009917946.1:487-38821 GCF_000696875.1 Nestor notabilis | reverse complement strand
TTCCAACCCAACCCATTCTATGATTCTATGGATATCACTGATAGTGACACACACCAGCTGGGGAACCTTTATTAAACATACACATATTATCAGATACACAATGCACTTGCCCACTACAAAAATTATAGTTTAAAATCTTTTATTATGGCTATATGCAATTTTTTTGAGCATGCAAAATAACAAACAATCCTACCTAGTTTCGTATTGGCAAATATGGACCATAATGATATATACACACATACACAAAACCCTATTTTAGAAGATCTGTCCCATATAAAGTCCCATCCCTATTAGATCCTCCAGCAAATACAAGTGCAGGTGTGTTTGTCCAGTTTGCCTGGAGCAAACCCAACAGTTAATATATACCAGTCCACTACCACAAGCAAACAGCTCCATGCACAAAGATCCCACTTTTCTCCAGGGCTTCCCCGGCAGGAGCAGAACAATGCTACAGCTCAGGCCAAGGCTCCCCTGGGTTCTGCAATGGGCAAGAATGACACATCTTCCAACATCTTCTTTAGGCAGCAGCTCTTCCCTGTGAGGGTGCTGAGGCGCTGGCACAGGGTGCCCAGAGAAGCTGTAGCTGCCCCATCCCTGGCAGTGTTCAAGGCCAGGTTGGACACAGGGGCTTGGAGCAACCTGCTCTAGTGGAAGGTGTCCCTGCCTGTGGCAGGGGGTTGGAGCTGGAGGAGCTTTAAGGTCCCTTCCAAGCAAAATCATTCTATGATTCCATACCAAGAGAAAGAAGGAAATGCAGATGTAACACCAGGACTAACTTTTGGTAGGAAAAATCACAACAAAGGATGCAATCCTTCCTTCCTGACCTGTAAGATTTTGGGTATGTTACCATATGAATGTAACCTGGGGCCTCCCACAAGAGGCCATTTCAGCCTAATCACAATAGCTATTCATTCTCCTCTCTCTAAAATACACCCGAGGCACACATATCAAATGTTCTGTCCATGGGCTGGGAGCAAGGTTTCAAATTCAAGGGTCACTGGCTCCTTGCCATGCTAAGAACAACCTATTTTTATATAAACATTCATTTGCACGATAACAGTCCTGTTGCCTGCAGGGAGAAGTCCTTCAGACTGCTATTGTCAGGTGAGTTCAACATGTACCTGTGGGAATCTCTTGGATACAGAGTCGGCATTGTTAGGGGTTGAGTAATGCCATTAGCCAGACTGTGAGAAAAGTTTGGTGATAGGATAACAGCAACTGCTACAAAGAGGTATTTAATCATTAACTCTGAAGAAAAACTATTCAGGAAAGGGATTTCCATCAGTGTGAAACATGCCAGAGCTCCTAACACTTGGATTCTGTGGCTTTATTTGGGATTATGTATATCAGCTCAAGGACCAGCTCGCCAATTTACTAAATTAAAATGCTGGAGAAGATCAAGCATTGCCTTTTCTCATTATATTAATATTAAAACCAAAACACATTACAGACAGAACTGGAGATGGGGGTTATAATCCCAATGCTCCATGCATTTCACACCTCCCCACACCCCTGAAAAGGTCAGAGAGAAGAAAATCTGAATTGAAGACAGACTCTAATGGACAATTTGCAATTTGATGGGTTCAACCTCCACTTTGCACTCTCATTTTAAAGCTATATAAGTGGCACTGCCTCCCAGAGAAGTAGTCCCACCCTCCCTTGTGCCCCAAACCACTTCACTCTTGCCCCCAAAGCACTTTAATCTCTGCACTAACAGAAACAGTGAAGCATAACAAAGCATCAACTCAGGTTAAACTCCAGCTTTTTTCAGTTTGGGAGGTTAGTTTTAGCATCCATCACAACTCTGAACTGGATCACTATGCAAACGTTTGCATAAGCTGCAGGAAGATGGCAGAGGGCCAAAAGCAAACAGCCAGGGCATGAAAAGGGCAGAACCACTTTTTCCACAGGCAGTATTAATGTTTGCCAGCATAAAGTGAATGTGAGTCACCACTGCCTAAATGACAGGAAAGAAATCTACATAAATATGGCCATTTGATTAACTCTGATTAAAATTCCTTGATTATTAGTACTGAAATAGGGTAACTCCGAACAGGACACCCTGCTTAACCCCACAGGTACAGAATTCCTCCAGGCAAATGCAAAACCTGACTGAATGTATCTACAAGAAGAAAAATCAGAGCATGCAGAAGGGGAGTGTTAACCAGCCCATAGTAAAATCTCAGGGGAGATGAGGCACCTGGAGCTACCCCTGTTCTCCCAGGTTCACCAGACAAGGAGGCAGCTTTGGTGCTGATGAATGGATGTGGTTCTGAGCAACCTGAGCCAATTCAAGATGTACCTGCAGGGGGGTTGGAACTAGATGACCTTTGAAGGCCCCTTCCAACTCAAACTGATCTATAATTCTATGAAGCTCTACTGGTCAGACTCCAGTGTCCAACACTACCTTTATCCTGTTAGGGAAAAACAATAGCCAGGCTGCAAAACATAGCACTGCTCCCTCAAGTCAGTGCCAGGCAATGCCGCTTGCATACAGGACGTGCAGAGGAGATGCCAGCAGGCTCAGCACGTTCTGATCTCTGCAGGTTTTGAAGCTACTGAAACGTCTCCCTTTTGCACTGCAACTTAGCCCATGTGCTATTACAGACACTGCCTTAGAAAGGCTAGATCACAAGTACTTTCTTGGGGCTCAGAAGATATCCAAGGGTCAGCAAGGTCCACTTCACAACACATGGTCTCAGGGCCAAGGTCCACCTCCTGGTGCAATTTTATTTAGAAGTAGAGATACAGTTTCAGAGACTGAAAACTAAAGGCTGTAAAGAGTTAATCTGTTATCCTGCAGTTCCCTTCATCTGCCTCAGTAAAATGGGGCAACTGATTCTTCAGTCTTCTCTAAAGCACTTCCACGCTATGGAAGAAAATGCTAGAAAACTAAATCCATGGTAATTACCTAAACAAATTCAATCAGACACTATTTTGCTGTTCACAATCCCCGTAATTATAGTTTTATTCCCTGTATACCATTCCTTCTCTTAAATTCACTTCGGTTACACTGTCTGGTAATGCATTTTTGATCTCTCTGTTAAATAACTGAAACACCCAAATAAATATTTTAGAAGGTGTGTGCTGAGGCATAAGTATTAACATACCAGAATGCCAAGCAAAATTCCTCCTTGTCTCTGAAGCTGTTGTTTCTCAGCGTGGCATCTCTTGCCTCAAAACTTAAATATTGATTCAAATCAGTATTGAAAATCAATGGTCATGTCCATTGGTTCTTACCAGCTCCATTGGAAGAAACTTCTTACCACCCTGTTTAAGGACAGATTAATGCAGTCCTTGACTTCTTTACTGCACACGTGGCAAGTTATTTTGCAAAAGAGCTCAACAGTAACACTTTTTCTCTTTTTTTAAGGTGAAAAAAGAAGAAAACTGAGTGAAGTAATTGTTGAACCTGCTCCCAACTTCTGAGGCAAGTTGTTACCCCTTGTTCATGTGTGTTTGCACAGCACAGACTTACCAAGAAGAGGCTAAGCCCCATTAACTTCTGGTATTTAGTCTTAAATACCATCATATGATTAAAGTGGGTCTTAAGATCAGACTGTAAGAATGCATTGGGTTTACTTCATTGTTTTTAAACAGATGTACTTCACCATTAGCACTCCTATGTATATACAAGATCTACACGTACAGACTACTGCAAATACAGGGTAGTTTTCTTAAAGCTTCTTCAGTTTCCTTTGTCCTCTGTTCTACTTAGTATTTACTCTCATTGTAAACTGTTCAGCTGGTCATGGTACCTTCAAAAAGGCTGAAGTTCAATCAGGCAGATGCAAAGAGATTTTAGGGAAGGATAGATACAAAGAATACAAGAGACAAGCACCTTATTGTACTGAATGGGCAAGGCTGAAAGGCAGAGAAGCAGATGCAGAACAAGCTTAAACCTATCTGAAGTAGAAAGTGAGTATGAGAAAACAGAAAAACATATGAAGCAGGAGTTTGACATGAAAGAAGAGAATATGCAAGAAGAAAAAGGTACCAGGTGTAAAGATTCAGCACAGAGCAGCACAGTCAAGTTGGTTAAAATGGTTAAAAATCTTTAAACTAAAAAAATCAAACGTATTTCTAGGGGAAACATAGAAAGTATTTATAAATGTTAACCACAGTGAAGTTTACAGTAAAGGCCAACTCCCACTGGCAATATAACATCTTAAGGGCCTTCTTTCAAGCATCTGCAAAGTTTCCAGTGCAATTCTGGCTAACCTTTATTTAAAGGTCATTCTTCCAGACAAGGAATCAGGGCCAACCCCACGAGCCCCACAGCAGGTTGCTTCTAGGCTCTGTTCACTTCTAGAGTTGTTTTTAGTATGGCCTTGAGTTCTGTACATTTATTAGAACTTCATTTTCCAAAAGATTGACTAACAAACGAGAGTATTCACAAGTCATTCTTTAACTAGTTCTTGCAATGGATGCTATAGTTTAGCCAGGACAAAATCATAATGCACTTCAAAGTGCATTTAAATCATTAAAATACATTAAATCATGATTTAAGAGACTGGATCCCACAGCAACTGCATACACTTACTTCTAAAAAGAACTTTCAATTTGAAAAGTCGTCTGTACAGGATGTATTGATCCAGAATTCCAAAAACCACTTCAAACAGATGTTAAGCAAAAGAATCTAAATAAGTAGCAACTAAATAACTAATCCAAATATCATCACAAACATCAAAACCTTGTAAGGAAATGCACTAAGCATATTATCCCAGCTACCAAAGTTTACCAGCATCCCAAATCTGAGATGTGTCTTTTTAGCCTCATAAATTAAAACAAACACCCCTTTCTAAGCAAGTAGCATTGGATCTGTCATATCATCTTTATATTGTTGATCTTGCTAGAAGCAAAATATATAGAGTAACCTTCTGAGACACTCTGTAAGCAGCTTTATGTCCTGCATGGGGAAACAACTGTGTATGAAATCCCATTGCCATCAACAGAATTACTTTAGGAATAGCTCAAAGACTTGATCCCTGCATCTTGCATTTGTGAGTAAAACAGCAGCCAGAGTAATCTATGAAAAGCCAACATGAAACATGGAAAAGTTTATCCAGTTCTGCATCCAATAAGGCATTTCTTCATAAAACGACAGCTTTTCAGTTACCAAACCAGGAACACACACGCTACAGATCCAGCTATTACACTAGCTCTGGCCCCAGTCTGAGTACAACTCAGAAACATTTACTGTCATGAAGTGTTTTTGCATAGATTAACTGCAGATCTTAAGCTGCAAATTTCAGCAATGCAAAAAATAAATGAAGAAGAAATGCCCTTCAGTTACCTGAAACACGAATGATACAATGTGAGTAATAAGTAGTTCTCTAAGTAGTTACGAGTAGTTGTGAGTTGTTCTTTAAGTAATGCAGTAGAGTATGCTGGATAGGGACTCCATCAGGGATTGTAGCAACAGGACGAGGGGTGATGGGTTCAAACTGAAACAGGGGAAGTTCAGTTTGAATATAAGGAGGGGTGCTCCTTTACTGTGAGGGTGCTGAGGCGCTGGAACAGGCTGCCCAAAGAAGTGGTAAATGCTCCATCCCTGGCAGTGTTCAAGGCCAGGTTGGATGGAACCTTGGGTGACATGGTCTAGTGTGAGGTGTCCCTGCCCATGGCACGGAGGTTGGAACTGGATCATCTTAAATTCCTTTCCAACCCAAACCATTCTATGGTTCTATGATTACACCACTTCAAGTTTAAAAAGTCATTATCTTTTTATAAAAGATGGATATAATGGTCATTCTGGTGTCCCCAGAAATTCTCCTTACTAAACAGATCCATGCAGGGTAAGCAATTCTCTCTTCTAACCTCTTTCCAGCCTCTGTTTGCACTTGACTACGTAAATATCAAAAAGATTAGAACATGTTGGAAGGGAAAGGACATAGGAGAATTTAAAAAGATTTACAAGAGGAATCTGAGAACATTTCAGAGCTTGTTGAACATATTTACCTCAGGTTCATCTCCCTGGCTGACGAGGCAGCTTTGCTGCTTGTTCATTTGCATTTTATGCTTATCAACCTTTTTCCTCTTTATCCACAAAGAAAACATTTTTGTGAGAGTTCAAATACAAACATCATTAAATGTTAACACAGAAGCACTGTTCCTGTCTTGTTACGAAGATTAGATCAGGTCCTGAGAGCAGATAAAGCAGATTCTCTCTTCTCCTTACATAGGGGTTAGCAGTTAAGAGTCTGCTAAAAATTGAACTCAAATTTGCCTCAGATGTGATCCTGAGAGGGGTTACTGGTTATTTTCATTTATTTGCTGTGTTGTGAAAAATTGTTTGCATAAGTTTAATGGAAGAATAAAAAAGCAGTTGAAAAAGCAAAGCTTCAAATAGATGCTCTGTTTTTCTTATAAAACCATGACTTATCTTTATCCAAGAGCTGGTTGAAAAGAATTCTATTACCCTTTGCTGTTGTGTGTGTTGGGTTTTTCGTCTTGTTTACTTTCAACAGACTCACTTTTATTTCAACTCAGCAGGAAATACCCCTTGAAGTTTTTGGAGAGGACTCCAAGTCTTCAGCAGCCTGATAGGTTTGGGGGCACAGATCTCGGACTCTCCAGGTCTGCAGACCTGGGGCAGTCCCCCACCAAAGTGCCTTGTGGTTGGAGAGGTCCCAGTTACACAATTCCAATGCAGTGCTCTAGGGAGGACACCAAAATACGGGAGTTTTGTTCCAATGCCCAAAGAAATTAAGTTTTGAAATACAGAAATCATAGGATCATAGAATGGTTCTAACTTTCCCTGTTTTCAGTTTGAACCCATTTTTCCTCTATATAGATTTGCAAGCTGTCAGACAGAGAGACCAGTTTCATTGACCAGCTTCATTTGTGGTCAGGTTTCATTTGAACTACTAACATAAGGGTCCAGAAATCTCAGATCAGGAGCAGTTGTACAAACATAGGTTGTGACCATTATCTTTCATGTTGGCGAGTACATTGGCAATACATGAGGTGCTATACTAGGTGAATAAACATCTAGTTCAATTGCTGCCTTGGTTAGGACCACTAAACCAACTTGTGTAGAGAGCAGGGAAGGAAGTTCTGGTGTCCTCAACATAAAAAGGACAAGGGGTGATGGGTTCAAACTTAAACAGGGGAAGTTCAAGTTAGATATAAGGGAGAAGTTCTTCCCTGTGCGGGTGGTGAGGCACTGGAATGGGTTGCCCAAGGAAATTGTGAATGCTCCATCCCTGGCAGTGTTCAAGGCCAGGTTGGACAGAGCCTTGGAACAACCTGGTCTAGTGTGAGGCTTCCCTGCCCATAGCACGGGGTTGGAACTAGACGATCGTAAGGTCCTTTCCAACCCTAACTATTCTATGATTCTATAAAGGCAAAAGGAACTACCTAGCCTCCTTTCTTAATCAAAGCAACCAACAAATGGTGACCCAGTAAGGATGTGCATGCTGCAGAACTAGGGCAGGTGAGCAGCCCTTGGTTTAGCCAAACTCCAGTGTAAGCAAAGCCACGTGTTCTGTCCTCACTGTGTCTGCACCCATCTGTGCATGTCTGCAGCAAATATCCCTGCTTCCCAGTGACAGATGGTCTCCAGGATTCCCTTATCCTCACTGCAGAAAAACTTACCCAGCATTTTTTAGAGGAAAGTTTGAAAGAGGAACTTTGCTGCTCTGATCTGCATCTTGCCTGATTATTTTCCAATCCCAGGTAAATGTACATTGGGCCTTAACTTACACTCCAGCCTATGCAAGCAAGTCTCATGCTGCAATTAAGGCCATTTTTAGGACTGTGTACCTGAACAATAATGATGATGACAAACTGCAGCCTCAGAAAGGTTAAGTGAGCTGCCAAGATGACCCAGGCAGCACAGGGATGCTGGAGAAGAACAGAGTAATAAACTAATCTCTTGACCTTTGAAATTTTGAGCCAACTCATTGTGAGGACAAGAAACCCCTTTTTCTCAAATTCTAGCTAGCCAAAACTCAGGTAAACAAGACACAATAAAACTGATGAGAAGCACCAGTTTTCCCTCACTGACTAGCAACACTTAATTATTGCCTTCAGGAAACAGCTCAAGAAATAAAAGATCACTTCTTAACAAGAAGAGAACAGAATGAGATACATGTCTATGACTATTAGTAGGGAAACAAAGAAAATAAAGAATACTAATGTGTGAAAATAGAGAAAGACTCATAACAAACTCTTTGAGCTTTCCTTACTTAAACACCAGGTGTGATTTGGAATTTAGTATTAAAAATAAATAGCATGCTAAATCACCCAGGGATGAGTGCTTTTAACTTAGAGACAGAGTTCAGAGTACCAACAGTACTGGTTTGCTGAAGTATCCCTCTTGCAAACCAGAATCAAGACAAATACCAGCTTCCATGAACACAGTGCTGTGGATTTTTTGTTGTGCTTTAGAGTCAGAGAATCATCAAGACATTCAGGTCAGAAGGGTCTCCAGAAGTCTTTAAGTTCAACCTCCTGCTCAGAGCAGATCCAGCAATGAGAAAACTTCCAATGGCAGAGATTAAATAACACCCAGAGCAACCTCTGCCCCACTGACCTCATGGGGAAAGAGATTTTTCCTCATATCCAGTCTGAACTTCTCCTGTTTCAACTTATATGACTGTTATCTCTCATCCTTCTGCCATGTGCTGCTGCACAGAGGCAGCAGTCAATGTCTTGCCTGTACTGGGGACATTCAAAACTGGACACAGAACTCAATATGTAGTCTCCTCAGTGCCAAGCCAAGTTGGATACTCAGTTTTCTTTATCTGGCGGCTGTGCAGTCTGCCAGGACAGCCCAGGTTCCTGTTAGCTGTTATTCACACTGGCCCATGCCCAGCTCACTGCCCTCCTGCACATCTCAACCCCTCTCCTCAGAGCTGCTCTCTGTGAGCCCATCCCCAACTGCGCTGTTGGAGAGGCTGTTTCACAGGCCTGGGAGTTAGTATTTGTTCTGCAGGTGAGAGAGTGTGTTTAGGGCATTTTGCCCTCATAGTGGTGCATGTAACAAAGCCAAGACCAAACCATCTACAAAAACTTGACCCTATAAAGAAGGGCAAGGCCAGGACTCAGTTTAGAATCAACATTGGCAAACACGCTGGATGTATGGACAGCTTGGTCTTACTGACACTAACAGCAAAATGCAGCACTTGTATCTGTATTTGGTGTTTAAACAGAGCTGTAAGCTCTAAAATAAAACCGAAGTATTGTTAATACAATACAACTACGATTTAGTTCTATAACCCCAAAGCCTCCTGAAAGAGTACAGGCAAACATACGTTTTGCAGTCAATATGGGGTCACATATTTACACAGTGCAAAAGATACTCATATGTAAAAAGTTTTTTCCACAATACAAATGCATGCTGGCTGTTAAGCCTGCTATCAATGATACAGAAGCATAAAATGGTTTGGGTTGGAAGGGACCTTAAAGCTCATGCAGCTCCAACCCCTGCCATGGGCAGGGACACCTTCCACTAGAGCAGGTTGCTCCAAGCCCCTGTGTCCAACCTGGCCTTGAACACTGCCAGGGATGGGGCAGTCACAGCTTCTCTGGGCACCCTGTGCCAGCACCTCAGCACCCTCACAGGGAAGAGCTTCTGCCTCAGAGCTCATCTCAATCTCCCCTCTGGCAGGTTAAAAACATTCCCCTTGTCCTTTGCTCTTATAAAAAGCCCTCTCCAGTTTACTTGTAGGCCCCCCTTTAGGTACTGGAATATTGCTCATTCTACTGGACATTTAAAATTGTCACTGAACAGTCCAATCTATAGTTCACAACAAAGATTCAGGTACATTTCAGATTCACCAAAAGTTCTGGATTTGTCTCCATCACTTCCACTGATTTCTTTACAAAGTGTAATTTCTACCTGTTAACGTCTCTAATTCAGTCACAGATAATGTAAGTCCTAAAATGAGGTTGTTGGAGAACCAGAAATACTTTAAACGGATTTATTTCTAATTGAGTAGATTTCATGTTGATTGTGCTCCTGGAAGACCTGATTAAGTGAATTCATTACCATTTATAATTCTGTGACAGCATACTTGGGAGATTCTAGCCATGGCAATGCTCACAGGCTAATCAAGATATGTAAAATGAATGTAAAAGCACTTCAAAAACTAAAGTAATTCTTGACTGAATCATGATATAAAATATTCCAAAGAAAATACGCATCCTATATATTCCTATAAAAATTCCTAATAAAAAAACCTCATCTTGAACTCCAGGTCTATTACTGTCAGTTTCTGTCATTAAGGAAGTATTTAGCAGAAGTCACTAAATGCTCCACAGGTATCAAGCAGCTGCTGATACAAGATTTCACAGTCAGAAACCTTCGTAATGGCCACCCACATGGAACCCAGCTTCTGTAGGAATGCAAAGCAGTGATCCCCAGGAATTCCATGCTTGCAAGGACTCCTGGTTTTCTATAAACTAGAGGCTGGGATGACCCTGTAAGACACACCCTCTGCTTTGCTTAACTCCTTTCTGTTTTGCTGCTCAAATACTTCCATGTGTGCTGCTGATGCGAATTATTTCTATGCAAAGCACACTTCCTAACACTCACGTCAATGCTGTCAGAGGTACCTATCCCTGCACCTCATTAGAAGACAAGAACAAGGTCCGGGCAGCTCTGTGTACCATGTAATGCAGCTGTGCAGGGAAGGAAATAATTAAGCCCATCATGTGAACCAAATCCTCCAGGACATATCCTTTAATGAGATTTACTGAACCCACTCTCCGCTTTGCTGCTCACAGGAACAAAGGAGGCAGAGACAGAGTGAGGAAAAACCCTCCTTTTCAGCATCAAAACAGAACTAGAAATATATTTTGGGGTTATTCACACTTTCAAAGGAAAGAAGCATTAAAAAGAGATTTGCCATTAGGTTTTTTGTCTGCTTAAGGTTCTCCCACAGGTTTTACTTCATCTGCCTCACAGTTTTGGTTTGGATTTTTGGTTGGGTTTGTTTGCTTTTTGTACACTTACCATAACTACTTGCCCCACCTCAAAAGTTCTCCTCAGGCCTTAATAAATCTAAACTGCTCTTCTTCACATGGTTTTTCATACACACATGGAGACTAATCATTTCTGCCCCTTTTTGTGGTACTGGAAGCATGAGTTTAATTTTATGTGCTTTTATTTTTACATCACGGTTTTGACACTTCTCCTGTGTCTTCCTTAGGTTATGTGGAGCCAACAGCTCTTCCCCAGCTTTTCATATGAGATTTCAGGTTGTCTCCTAACTTTCCACCCAACAGAAGAGGTCACCAGGCACTGCCCTCTCCCACTGCAAGCCTGCAGCTATCAATATACCTGACAGATGCATTTCCTACCCTTAGAGCTTGCCTTTTCTCGCCATGCAAAGCTCCCCTTGCAGCTACACCAGGCACCAAAGCTGTACCACCACTGCCTTGGCAGAAGGACCAGGCATACTGGGATGTCCAGATCCACACAGGTACCCAGGGTGCAGAACTGGTTTCCCTATCTTTTAGCCTGAGGAAGACTCGTTAGATCGTAACAAGTCAGAAAGAGTATAAAACATGTTTTTTTATATTAAAAGACCAAAAATATGTACATAATTACAATACTTTGTATATTGTAATAGAGTCTGTTAAATATATATAGGTATGCAAAAAAGCCCACCAAACTCTAACCCTATCCAATAGCTGAAGGAGGCCTACAAGGATGCCGGAGAGGGACTCTTCATCGGGGACAGTAGTGACAGGACAAGGGGTGATGGGTTCAAACTGAAACAGGGGGAGTTCAGGTTAGATATAGGGAAGAAGTTCTTCCCTGCTGAGGTGCTGGCACAGGGTGCCCAGAGAAGTGGTAAATGCCCTATCCCTGGCAATGTTCAAAGCCAGGCTGGACAGGGCTTGAAGCAACCTGGTCTAGTGGAAGTGTCCCTGCCCATGGTTGGGGTTTGGAACTGGATGATCTTAAGGTCCTTTCCAACCCAAGCCATTCTATGAGTCTATCCTAAAGATTCTGAACCAGAGATTGATACATGCAACAAAGACCTATGATCAATCTTTTAATACATAAAAAGCAAAGAGCTGGGATGCAAGTTCCATTGCACTAACTGCTCAAAGCACAGAGGAGCATTTACAGCCTGTATCAAACATCACTGTCACTACTGGCTCTCACTAGGAGCAGCACATAGTGCTCAGTCATGGGTGTCTGCTCTTCACATCTGCAGTGACTGTGACTATGAATGTAAATGGGAAAGAACAACATTAAAATGGGGGAAAAAAGACTGAAAAGGTAAGCAAAGGCTAAGCAATCATATCTGTATTCTACACTGTATTTCAGTGTTTATACATTAGCAACACTCATTACAAGTGACTGTTGCTCCTGATGCTTCAGACTTATTGAAAGGTAGTTGAGCCATACACTGATGAGGGCTGTTTCCCACAAACAGTTTAGTTGCACTGAGTAAATCATTGTAAAATTGAGCAACTTCGGTTTATTTTCCTGTTCTTAAAATCATTCCCATAAGAATTACTTCCCTTTCACAAACCACACTGTCTCACTTTGGTATCCAGTTCAAATATGGACTTGATGATCTTAAAGGCCTTTTCCAAGCTAGTTCATTCTATGATTCTACGTCCATCCCTTATGAGGGAGTGACAGTGGGGGCCCTGATGGATTATTTTGGTCATGCCATAGACTAAAGACCAGGTTGACTCTTGAAAAGCTCCAAAACCGCAACTGCAAACTCACCAAAACTTTTCAACCAGTAAAATATAGTTATTCACAACAGGCTGAAGAAGTTGGGGCTGTTCAGCCTGGAGAAGAGAAGCTGCGTGGAGACCTCAGAGCAGCTTCCAGTGTCTCAAGGGGGCTACAAGGATGCTGGAGAGGGACTCTTCATCAGGGACTGTAGCAATAGGACAAGGGGTGATGGGTTCAAACTGAAACAGGGGAAGTTCAGGTTAAATGTAAAGAAGTTCTTTACTGTGAGGGTGGTGAGGGACTGGAATGGATTGTTCAAAGAAGTTGTGAATGCTCCATCCCTGGCATTGTTCAAGGTCAGGCTGGACAGAGCCTTGGGTGACATGGTCTAGTGCAAGGTGTCCCTGCCCATGGCAGGGGGTTGGAACTAGATGATCTTAAAGTCCTTTCCAACCCAAACCATTCTATAATTCTATAACTCAACACTGTCAAATGCAATCCTTAAAATCCAAATTTGCCCATTTGTCTCTGTACCATTACCCTTCTCTTGTGATTGGCATAAGTATTTCTTTGATAAGCAAACAGTCAATTATTAAAATGCCATTAAAAGGGACATTAAAATGCCACTGAAAATGTACATTTTTCGTGCACTGGTCTTTGAGGTTCACATCTTTTTATCTTTCTCTCCTTTCTCCATTTCTACAGACTACTGCTTCAAATTATACTACTTCATGTCACTACACACTTGAAACCAACAGAAAAACAGTGGTTTGCCAAGAGCTAGTAAAAGCTCTTTAAATGAGAGTATTTGCATATTGAAAATTCATAGAAAACAAATCAAATGGTGCCAATTCTGGCTTCCTCATAAGGCTGGTGAGGTTACACAGCTGAGAAAGCCACTGCCTTGGAAAAGGACCATCCCCTCTTGTTTCTGCCCAAGATTCTCTTAACACCCATGTGCAGTCAAAGATAACAGAGTCCCCTCCCAGATCGTGTTTTTTCCTCTCCTCAAGCATAGGATCAGCAGAGCAGAAGCTCCTCTTTATCACAGAGCCTCTGCTGCATCCCTAAATGAACCTCTGTGCCATGACATCCTAAGTTACTCACACATCCCCAGTACTTTCTGCTGCAACAGGTTTCTCCTCCAGATGTTGCTTTATGTGTTGGCTGAGCACCAGAGCACAGGCTCATCCCTCACACAGTACACCAAACACAACAGGCCACAGGGCTTTTCTTCCCTGGGAGCTCTAGTGCGGGTCTCTCCTACACCTGATCACCCATTTTTAACACATTTGTAGGAACACAAAACCTCCAGGGATTTCTGATCCTTTAGAAGACTTAGCTGAAGTTGAGCTGTAAATTTAAAAGCCATTAGGAAGTAGAAGGAGATGGATAAGGAAGCAAGGAAAGATCGACAGCACAGTCACATAAGGCGTTTTCCTTATCAGGTCAATCTAAAACCCATGAAACCATAACTCCAAGCCAAACCAGAGATGAACAGTGCAGTTAGTTACTTCCATGTGATTCAGTGCTGCACAGTGAAGAGATGTGACATTTCTGCAGTGTGCAATGTAGCAACAGTAACTTGGTTCAGAGAGCAGCAGAGCTGCAACCATGCAGTATTTATAGTCCTCTCTCCTCAGCTTCTTCTTGCTGCTCCTTTTCCCCCTGGCAAATTAGCTGGGATGCTGCTTCCCAACCACAGCTGCTTCCACTGCCGGAAGAGAGCCTTCTGCAGAACAAATAGTCCCAAAAGGACACAGGTCATGTTTTCCCACACGTTTGGCAAGTTCCAAAATGAAAAGGGTTCCAAATAGCTGTATATATATTGAAGTGGAATGAAGTGTCAAAATTTTCCACATTCCTTTTTTTTTTTCATAGTAATATGTACATTAATGAATCTTCTATAGAGGAAGATAGCCTTGTTTGGGGGCATTTCTCTATGCCTAGATGCACACCTAGCAAACTAAGTTATTAATAAGAGCAAAGCTCAAGCAAATTCAACTACTGAGTAGCTTAGGCATGTCTATAAGCTCCTCAGCAGACAAACATGCTTTTATTGTGCCAGTATTCTGACCCACACAAACAAGAGTCAACAAAAATCATGCAACTACACAGGCAAACTCCAGTGAGTATTTCAGTGTAACTTCTTAACTCTATTTCAAAGCACAGCAACCCGTTTGTGTTTCTGAACCAGCTCCCAGCTGACCAGCCAGCTTATCTGCACAGATGTCTGCACAGCCATGTAGAAATACCCATCTCTGTAAATCTGTGAGGATGGCACAGAAAATGGATCTATTGAAACACTCAAAAATGAAGCATTTGGGAGCATTCAGCTACAGGATTAGCATGTTTTAATTAACACAAGTTAAAATGACACATTTCATCAATTTAACCCTAACTTCTCTGAACACAAACAGCCCTTAGAATCTTAATGCTATCTGAGCATCCTAAGTGTTTTCCCCATATCAGGTACACAAAAATATATCATCAACCTTGATTCACAGGCTGGTTTGGGGGTTGGAAGTGATCTTAAAGCTCATCCAGTTCCAACCCCTGCCACGGGCAGGGACACCTTCCACTAAAGCAGGTTGCTCCAAGCCCCTGTGTCCAACCTGGCCTTGAACACTGCCAGGGACGGGGCAGCCACAACTTCTCTGGGCCCTTCTCTGAAGACCCTCTTAATTGCAGACAAAGCTCATATTATTAGCAGCTTCTGAAATCTAAAATAGCTTATATATGATGTCTACAGAATGTCAATACCAGAAGCATTGCTGTTGGAGCAAGTCCAGAGGAGGCCAGGACGTTGAGGAGGGGCTGGAGCACCATCCATATGAAGACAGGCTGAGAAAAGTGGAGCTGTTCAGCCTGGAGAAGAGAAGCTGTGTGGAGACCTCAGAGCAGCTTCCAGTGGCTGAAGGGGGCTACAAGGATGCCAGAGAGGGACTCTTCATCAGGGACTGAGTGATAGGACAAGGGATGATGGGTTTAAACTAAACCAGGGGAAGTTCAGGTTAGATCTAAGGAAGAAGTTCTTTACTGTGAGGGTGTTGAGGGACTGGCACAGGTTGCCCAGAGAAGTGGTAAATGCTCCATCCCTGGCAGTGTTCAAGGCAAGGCTGGACAAAGCCTTGGGTGACATGGACCAGTGCGGGGTGTCCCTGCCCATGGCAGGGGGTTGGAACTGGATGATCTTAAGGCCTCTTCCAACCCAAACCATTCTATTATTCTATGATTCACATGAGTATCAAATACTTGACACCACCTGGATTAGTAAAAATCTGCTGAATCAGCCCAGTTCTGCTCATGAAAGCACCAATTGCTACTTTAACAGGACACTCACATGAATTACAGAGAGCTGAAGGCACTTTGCACTGTAAGGCTCCAGGCAGCCCGTTAGTTTTGTAATAAACAGAGACTGCCACATGTCTTTAACACAAACAGACCTCAGACACACCCACAGAATTCTGCACTTCTTTTGCATATCACACTGAGAGCTCAAATACTGAGGTAAGTACCAGGACGAAGGCTTGCATCCCTGCACATACATGCATGATGGATTCAAATACCGCTTGAGAGCGACTTATTAAGCAAACCTGATTTGATTCCAGCTCAGCCAAGAATGAAGAGATAAGCTAAAATATGAATTTAACAAGGGAAGAGCTATCTGAGCATTTGAGACTACTACCATCTACTTCTGCCACTATACAGAACCAGAGTAAAGAAAGTCTGATCACAGGTTGAAATGTGACCAGAATTAGGAAAACACTTTGAGGAAGTGGGAAAACAGTTATTTTATTCATCAGGAGAGCTCATATTTGAGCATATCTTTAAAAATCAGAACAGAAAGAACTCCCCGTGGACCTTTTCAGAACTAAATACAAAGCCTACAACTGCATGAGCACTTACTGAAATGAATATATCTTCACATACTTGTGACTCCTGGTTTTTTGCTATGCTTGACTACTCCAAGAACCTTTTCCTCAGCAGTCTAAACATAACAGAAATGGTTGTAGACTGTGTGGTAGCAGAGAATGGTCTTCAAAAATGCCAGTTCATGCTAGCAGCAAAACACCAAGCTTTGCTTCAGGCAGTGTGCGCTTACAGCCCAGAAAGCCAACCGTATCCTGGGCTGTATCAAGAGAAGCGTGACCAGCAGGTCAAAGGAGGTGATCCTGCCCCTCTACTCTGCTCTTGTGAGACCTCACTTGGAGTATTGTGTCCAGTTCTGGTGTCCTCAACATAAAAAGGACATGGAGCTGTTGGAGCAAGTCCAGAGGAGGGCCACGAGGATGATAAGAGGACTGGAGCACCTCCTGTATGGAGCAAGGCTGAGAAAGTTGGGGCTGTTCAGCCTGGAAAAGAGAAGGCTGCGTGGAGACCTTATAGCAGCCTTCCAATATCTGAAGGGGGCCTACAAGGATGCTGGGGAGGGACTCATTAGGGACTCTAGTGGTAGGACAAGGGGTGATGGGTTTAAACTTAAACAGGGGAACTTTAGGTTAGATATAAGGAAGAAGTTCTTCACAGTGAGGGTGGTGAGGCACTGGAATAGGTTGCCCAAGGAAGTTGTGAATGCTCCATCCCTGGAGTTGTTCAAGGCCAGGCTGGACAGAGCCTTGGGCGACATAGTTTAGTGTGTGGTGTCCCTGCTCACGGCAGGGGGGTTGGAACTAGATGATCTTAAGGTCCTCTCCAACCGTAACTATTCTATGATTCTATGAAATACAGACAATATATAGACAGAGAACCTCCACAGTCCTACATATTGGCTCTTTGAAGACACTAAACAGACACAGGAAAAAGGCAACATTGAGAATTTGGGCAATAGAATATGCTGAAATGAGGCAAGTTAGCACAAACCCAGGGATGTTCTGTTTAAGTGCAAAGCACACATACAGGAGAGATGTCTCAGCCACCCCTTCCCACCCAGGCACCAGACAGCTTCTTCCAATTCCCTGGAGTTATAGAATCATAGAAACATAGAATGGTTTGGGTTGGAAAGGACATTAAGATCATTCTACCATGGGCAGGGACACCTCCCACTAGACCATGTCACCCAAGGCTCTGTCCAACCTGGCCTTGAACACTGCCAGGGATGGAGCATTTACCACTTCTTTGGGCAACCTGTTCCAGCACCTCGGCACCCTCACAGTAAAGAACTTCTTCCTTATATCTAACCTGAACTTCCCCTGTTTCAGTTTAAACCCATCACCACTTGTCCTATCACTACATCCCTCTCCAACTTGGAGGATGAGGGAAGACAAGGTACAAAGTGGTGAGCAGGACATTATCCCACCTATTCGAGCTGTGCTCAGGGCCAGTTCAGCAGACCCAGATGATTTCCATGCCAGACTGCCTTGGCTATTTTCACTTCTCCTAGCTTTGTGCAATGACCATGAACCCAGCCAGACCGGTGTTCCAGCTGACTTGATTTTATTGGCCCTTATTAAACCTGTTTCCAAAATACTTGGCAAATTAAATAACTGTTAAACTTCACTTAGTAGTTTTGATCTGCATGGAAACTGCAGATCTCTTAACACTGTGGCCATGCATAATGCAGAAGGAATTAGAATCATAGACTGGTTCGTGTTGGAAAGGACCTTAAGATCATCTAGTTCCAATCCCCTGCCATGGCTGCCATGTGCAAGGGTGAAATTAAGACTATGCGCAACTCCCTTGCTGAAGCTCAGTGACACACTTTGTCTCTGCTCCATGGCCACACAAATTAAGCATCACTGGCCAGATTATGACAACTTGCACCTGGAAGCCAAAAGGGGTGTGTGGCGCTATAGCATGAGCATATGAAGCAAAACCTTGTGACAGCAAGTGGCAGGAACATACATATTTAATGTATGAAGCTTGATCAGCCTGAATAAATGTGAAATATAGAAACCCATAAGTGAAAGAGTTAATAGATATACAAATCTATCAGGATCTGACAAGTTTCAAGCTTTATTATCTCAAAATAAGCTGAATGTAACTCGCTGCTCTGATTCAGGCACAATTCAGGTCTGTCATACAAGTATTCTCCACTTGAAGTAGAAAACAAATAGTCAAAGGCTTTAAATAGGACAAGCACAGTAGCAGGGAAAAATCTTTCCCAAACTCAAAATGCTACTGGGCAGTACTGCTGCCCAAACAAACCGTCTTCCAGAACTTTTAATCCAAAGTGTCATTGTGCTGCTTTCCACCAGAGGTTTCCCAAGTACAGGAACTACAGCAGGAACCCTTAGGGCAACAGCAGCTTGCTACATTTCCCTCCTCCTCCTCCTCTCATAAAGTGGGACAGCCACAAATCCAGAGCACACCACTCTGGCTGCTGGCTTCTCTAACAGATTACTTAGGGTAGGATAACCTTCATTAAAAAGGTCCCTTCAGGGAAAACACTGAAGAGTCAGGATCAGAAGAGCTTGCAAGATATTTAACTAAGAGTGGTATTACAAACAGTTGGACTGACAATCACCTGAAGCTGAGCACAGCTGAGTTTGTATCTGAGGATTCTGGAGAGCTCTGGGTCATCAACTCAAGGAGAATTCAAACAAGAAGAGAGCACATGAAGCAATTTGTTCACTTGGCACTTCATTAAGTGATGGTCCATAGATACTAAACCAACTACAGTATACCCAATACTCCAACTAAACATTAAAGTCAAGCTCTGGCATGAAATCCACACACTGCCAACAATCCTTTTTGATCCCAAAAAAGCATATCCATGTCTTGCTAATAGTTTATGTGCAACTTATTCAATGTCTATGTTAAATATTTCTGAAATGAAATGCTTCCATTCCAATACATAAGCTTAGACACTCACATTACTAGGAAAGCCACATCCTATAAGGAATAATTCCAAATAGTTTAAATTCTGAGTTTCTGATAATGAAACAAGACTAGCGTCAGATCCTGAATTTTTCTTGCCTGTTCCTAGTAGGTTAAAAAGAATGTTCAGTTATGGCAAGAAAAACACCTTCTTCCTATGCTTATCTCACCATAAAATGGCAATATAATTAAAGTAATGAGTATTACTGCAAATTATAAGCAATCAGTGCTGAAAGAAAAAATGTGTCATCCTCAGTTCATGGCTTAATTATTTCATTTCCCAAATACTGCAAAATCCAGCGTATGTAATAAAAAATAAACCCTTTTGAAATGCCAGAAGGTGCTCACCTTGGATGTAGTCAACCCTAAACTTTGCACTGCAAAATGTCTACTCTCCTAGGAGAAGGTGGACAACTTGGAAACTTAAGATTCACAGAAAGCCTTACTCTACTCAAGCTAGCAGAGTACTGTATTTGCCATGCTTACAGCAGTCCAGATGGCTCAATGTTACTTACGTGTACCTCTAAACAATCCTTACTATGCTGTGGAAACACTTGTTAGCGTTGTGACAACAGGAGGGAGATTATCCCCTCCAGTTGTCACTGAGAGCAGCTACAGCCTCTGTTTCTTTATCATTCTCTTAAAGACAGGAATTTCAGTGAAAGATGGGAATTCATTAACATTCCTGGCTAAGCTATGGTAAGTGAAGACAGATGAAAGATGAAGTAATGAAAAAGGGAGGGAAACCAGAGCTGTGGCTGACTTATGCAAGGAGAGCCAACCTACTCAGAAGTCAATTACTCAACTGCCAGGTCCTGTCTACAGCTCCAGTGCTGTGAACACACAGGTCAGTCCATTCCCATTTGGTTCAGTTTACTGGAAACAAATTTAGGTTGGTGTAACAGGACAGGATTGTTAATATTAGGGGGGGCTGGGTTAAAATTCTGTTAAGAAAATCATCTGACATTACCAGAAGAAATAAACTAGTTTATATCATGCTAGCAGTATGTAAAGGAAATAGAAAAGCAAGAGAAAATGCAGCAATATACTTCAAATAATTTGATCAGCCTGTCTTGGAAGATTAAGCTGTTTAAAATTACTATGACAGTCACATCAGTAGTAAAACATTTGTGCCAATTTAAGTTTTAGCAAGTAAATCACCATGTAGCAAGCTACAAGGTTAGAGTTGCTGCCATATGATCTCAAAAAATTCATCAGGCCTAATTAACCTGGTGGTGCAGTCTCTTCATGGGAGAAAATCACAAGCAAAACAAACAAGTGAAAATCATACACAAGTTGCTGTTGTGGTTTAACCCCAGCCAGCAACTAAGCACCACGAAGCAGCCACTGTTCAGCTTATCCCATATCACCCAGGATACATTCTTCTCATTCCACTGATGTGGTACAGAGAAAGATGCCCTTTAAATGAGCAGCATGTGCCTTTCATTGTAGCACATTTCAGGAAGGCTTCTGGAGGGAGTTTGCCTCCCCAGTTGCAATCACTCCATTCCATAGGATGTAGCTTCCTAATCCAGCCTTGGATTTACTTGTGAAAAGTGGCGAGGTGGAAGAGAACCAGGTGAGGAAATAAAACATGAACCTCATAACATGCTATGAACACATGTACTAGGTTCACCTGTAACAGTCTTTTTTCTCCTTCCTAGTAGCTGGTACAGTGCTCTAATTTGGCTTTAGTCTGAGAACAGTGCTGAGAACACACCAATGTTTTAATTGTTGCTAAGTTATGCTTACTCTATCAAGGACTTTTCAGTCTCATGCTCTGCCAGTGAGGAGGGGCACAAGAAGCTGGGAGGAAGCAGAGACAGGACACCTGATCCAAACCAGCCAAAGGGGTATTCCATACCACAGCACATCAGCCCAGTATATAAACTGGGGGGAGTTACCCGGAAGGCCCAGATTGCTGTTCGAATCGGGCTGGACATTGGTCAGTGGGTGCTGAGCAATTGTACTGGGCATCACTTGTGTTTATTGGGCTTTTATTTTCCTTCCCTTTTTAGTTTTATATTCTCTCCCCTTGTTATTTCCCTTATCATAATTATTATTATTGGTGGTAGTAGTAGCAGTTTCATATTATACTTTAGTCATTGGACTGTTCTTAGCTCAACCCGTGGGGTTCACATTCTTTCAGTTCTCCTCCCCATCCTGCTGGGAGCAGTGGGAGGAGGGGGAAGGAGGAAATGAGTGAGCGGCTGCGTGGTTCTGAGTTACCGGCTGGGCTTAAACCATGACAACAGAGTTTACAATGAATGTTACTTACAAGACTAAGTACGTACAGCAAGTAACAAAACATTCCCGTGAGGTTTCTGAGCTGCCTAAATGGGATTATCTCCATATACATTGGAGAGCATTCAACAAGATTACACTCATTTATATTACAATACATGTCCATGTGCTTTAACGCAGCAGATATGTAGAGCGGAAGCAGATCTCATGCATCTGTACAGACAACACACTGCCTTTTAAATTCACAGTTCTACTCTAGGATAGGATTCTTCTTTTAAATGAGAGCTGCCTAAATGGGATTATCTCCATATACATTGGAGAGCATTCAACAAGATTACACTCATTTATATTACAATACATGTCCATGTGCTTTAACGCAGCAGATATGTAGAGCGGAAGCAGATCTCATGCATCTGTACAGACAACACACTGCCTTTTAAATTCACAGTTCTACTCTAGGATAGGATTCTTCTTTTAAATGAATAGTTTGACTCTAGCTTAAGATTCTCCTTCCCTTAAGAATATATAGCAAACAAACAAGGTTCAATGAATCTGGAAGCACAGCAAATGAAGAATAGAAAAGCTTCCCACAACTTACAGATTCAAAAGCCTTTGCACATTTTGGACAGACACATGTACAAAAATGCATTAAGATCACAAACTCGGATCAAAACAACCAGGTATCAGTTTTGAGTCTCATTAACAACCCACCATCCCAAGGGAAGTCACTGTTCCCAGGTAAACACATCTTCTCTGATAAAGAGACTGGAGAAAGAACAGAATTGACAGATGCACACAAATCTCAGTGGAGATCTCCAGTTAGACTAATAAAACCCATGCCAATCAACCATATTATGCAATGTTTATTTACTTTTGCTGAAAATACACTGAAAATTTCATGACAAAAGGATTACAACAGGAACAGAAGCCCATCAGAAGGCAGCTTCTGACATTTTATATAAAGGACACTCAAGTCCAGCTGCCCCCAGTCAAGCACCTGTGTGAGAGATGCAAGATGCTGACTCCCACTCATAAAACACATCCTCCCTGTGACAGCGTTACCTGTGTTTGCATGCCATTACTCATACCAAGACATGGGCTTTGGACTGGTTTATCAGTGAGTTTACTCTCTGTAGTAAGGCTGGTTGTTGCACTGGCACCGAGTTCTGACAAGCACTTTATACCCATCCACCTTCCCGCAGCACAGTTGTGTTTCTTTCACATGGATCATGTAATTCCCATCCCAGTGGATATCCCAGTGAGCCTTGTTTGGCTTTGTGCTACTTATGCACCTAGCCTCAATAGACACTTTGTGTATACCACAGATGATGAGCTGGCCCATTTATTAACAAAGTATTGCATTTAAGGTCTGCTGACCTGGGTTCTGTGGAGAAGCAATTAATACTGTCCCTTGCTCTGAATCACCACAGAGGTATTGAGCACATTAGTGGAACTTCATTTATTAAAACCAACAGAGCGTCTGAGCCACAGATATAAAATCCTCATTCATATAACACACTGCACTAAATGGAGTTACACCAGGCATCAATTCGTTTGTTTGGATTTTCCAGTAAGGATCTACTGCACAGAACACCAACTATTATTTCCACAGAGGATTTAATCAGCACTGTATCCCTCTTGATAGTGTGAATGTAATTTAGGGTCTCGGTTTTTACAAACTTGGATCTTTCTAGAATACAGAAAGTATAAATGCAATTAAAGAAAGCACAGTCATTTTTCTAATTTTCAAATATTTCCAATCCCCCTGCTATGGGCAGGGACACCTCACACTAGACCATGTCGCTCAAGGCTCTGTCCAACCTAGCCTTGAACACTGCCAGGGATGGACCTTTTATCACTTCTTTGGGCAACCTGTGCCAGCACCTCATCATCCTCACAGTAAAGAACTTCTTTCTTGTATCTAACCTGAATGTCCCCTGTTTCAGTTTGAACCCATCGCTATGGTCCCTGATGAAAAGTCACTCTCCAGCATCTTTGTAGCCCCCTTCAGACACTGGAAGCTGCTATGAGGTCTCCACGCAGCCTTCTCTTCTCCAGGCTGAACAGCCCCAATGTTCTCAGCCTGTCTCCACACGGGAGGTGCTCCAGCCCCTGATCATCCTCGTGGCCTCCTCTGGACTTGCTCCAACAGCTCCATGTCCTTCTTACGTTGATATCACATCACTGTCTCAGTGAGACTATGGGCCACAGCTTAAGCTGGGAGAAATACCATGAGCATCATGACAAACCCATCAATCTAACCTATCCAATGTTATCTAGTCAAAACCTATTTAGTTACCACATTAACATGCCCATCTGCCATGGTCCACTTTGGCCACAGCTTGCACTGCAAGTCTCTATCTATCTCTATCTACCTCAACTTCACCTTCCTCAACAGCCAGGTGATGCGAGCAGGTGCTGTCTACCCAGCATCTCAGCTCCAGTGAGTGGTATCATTAAACTTTGTTATTGGCATTATGAACATTATAACATTACCAATGGCAGATAAATCAGAAGAAACTAATACAGCACTGAAAAGGAGTACAGAGAACATTGTCTGAACACAAATTCCACAGAATGCTTGCATGGAAGCAGAAAAGGGAATAAGTGGTATTGAGGGGAAACCAGGACTATGTTTATAGGAACGTTTTTCAGATAAGCCTTCAGAGGATAAATCACATGAGTATCTTACATGCCTCATTAGCACCACTAAATGCAAACACAATAGTAAGCAACCTGAATTGCGTATCATCACTAAGTGTGAACAGAATCAGTTGGTAATGGCCTATTAGCATCATAATTAGCAAATGGGGTATTTACGCTCATTATCCATCTTTCAATCTGCAAACAATATTTTGAATAGCTTAAACCATGACATTAGCAGTTAAGAGTTCCACCTGAAATGGAACATTTTCAATTCAAAGGTTGCTGAGCTTCCCCAGGATGCACGAAGTTTACTCTTGGAGCTCCCAGGTACTTTGAAAACCTTCACAGAAAAGAAGGGCTCTCTTCTCCCCAAGTGCCTTCCAATAGTCATTGTGCTGGCAATGCTTTGTCGCCAGCACTGACCAGGTTTCCTTACCACATTGAGTATTTCTTTACCATATTGAGCAGGCTTCCTTATCACACTGAGAACTGCAAGGCTGTTGATACACTCCCAGTTCAACAGCATTCAGATGTAGCTGTCTGGGTTTAACCCAGTCCTACTCAAAGAGCACTGGTGGAAACCTATTTGCACTGTTCCAAGAAGTCTCTTGCCCTTATTAGAAGCTTCACTGTGGTGGTCACATGCTACAAAATCCATATAGTACAACAGCCACTGTGAAAAAAATGCAATTTCTGTGTTTTAAACCAATCTACAAATTTCAACTGGAAATTTCAATTTTTAGCTCTCATGTTGCAGAATACAGTGAACAATAGTTCCACATACACTGAATCCACCACCGTCATGCTTCTGAAAAGCTCAGTTCTCCCACAACCAGCCTTCTCTCCAAACTCACTTCTTGATTTTCCCTTTGCATCTCATCCAACTCCACTACATCCTCTACGAGGCCCAGAGATACAAAACACTTGAAAATTATGTCCCACTAAGCATTCACACAGCAGAAAAACGATGCCCTCAGTCCTTTTCTCAAGGCCTTCTTGTTCTTGCCAAACACAATGCCGATCTCTAAAAATTAAAACCAGCACTCTTTAAAATTAGGACTTCTACATCATAAACCAGCAAGTATTTCTTGGCATGCAGTCCATCCCTCCATGGCATAGCTGACAGACAGACACTGGAGACTGTGAGAAAACAAATCACACACAACTTGAGTTCACTGAGTAGTTGCTCTGCTCGCAGGCTATATGACTGAGCTCTCAATAAACCTGTTGTAACACAAACACTTAAGAGGCCAAATCGTGACACATTGCACTGTATTTGCTCTGTTCTTAAAGTCTTTCCCTCAGCATCAGATCCTCATCTAATACAGACTTCAAAAAAACAAACAAAAAAAAAAAACCAAAAACCAACCGCCAAAAAAACCTTTTACTCATATTGACTGCACTATATAAACTGTTTTAAACAATGTCATTGGCATCCCTGTGAGGTCTTTCGCTGTTGAAGGACCATAGAGCTGTACATTAATGATGTAATGTCATGATTCAGCTAAGACTTTCAAAAGTTTGTCCATACTTCTCTCAAACCTCAAGTATATTATTTTCCTTATCATCTCAAACCTATATAACCTAATCCCCTATTACAACACTGAACATCTCCAGTCAAACGTAAAATTAAGGACACGGTTACCACATATTTGAGTTGTTGCTTATTAAAGGACAACCAGTGTTCATGACAATCCCTATAACCAGGTCTAATGCAAACTTCCTAAACTAAGCTACACACCACTCCTTCTCCTTGCACAGCTGAAGTCAGAATAGGCCCAGAAAGTTCAAAGGATGATAATGTTTGACTCTCAGGTTCATTGCTCTTTGGTTCTAGGACTGTTCTGCGAGGGAACCAGTCCTTCTCTTCCCACCCCTACCCAGCCCTAAGCAATAGCTGCCCTGTCTTTTTGTGGCCTGAAGGGTTTTACAGTCTCTGCTTTTAACTGCCTGTTAGACTTCTGTTGAGAAAGGGAGAAAACTTTTATTACCAAACATACCAAAGACCATGGTAAGTTACACTTTGCTTATCCCATGGCCACCAGTGACATTTGCAACAGCAATCTCCACAGCAACTCTGGAATGTGATCCAGTAAATAAGAAATGAAACACTGTGAGGTTAAAGATTTCTCTTCTTGGCAAGGGATGAAGTGGATGTGAACGCTCTGGGTAAGACAAACTAAAATCTAACTTTCCTATTTCTTTTGCCATAATAGAATTGATAAAATCCTATTGAATTGACCTAACTTTGTAGCTTCTTTTCAGGAGTATGCCAGCAGAACTAACATAACATTTACTTTGGTAGAACCGGAAGTCAGCATAAGCTCTTCTGCATGTTCCTCTGATCTTGACTTTAAATGTACTACACAAAAAACCTTGTACCTTACCAATGCCTAATTTTCAGATCATTGTCATTCCAGTGGCTTGGGATGCAGAAAGTAAAAGGTTCCCCACACACATAACTGCCAACTGCTTACACACAACTGTATTTTCACTGAGTTTGAAACATATTTCAATAAATTGAAAAGAACTGTTCTTAGGCCACTGCACTCTCTTCTCCTCACAAAAACCTTCTACGAAGGACAGACCACACTAATGATGGTGCTTAGGAGACTTCACCCAGCAGTCCTTAGGGCAACAAATTCCATCATGACCACCTTTGCAATGGAGGAGAAGTACCTGGAAAGGTAATTTCAAGCGTTCCAGTGAGTTTTATGTACTGCATAAATACCAACTGTGACAATACCAACAGTTTCCCCAATGACCTCTGAGCAACTCCTGCCAGGGAATGCAGCCATCCTGTCGGCTGTCCTCTGACTGAACAACTGCTGGGTGCACCTAGAATATTCCTTAACTAGTTCAGTGACTCTTCTGAAAGCATTAGAATTCAAAATAAGCCTGCCAGGAATTTGCCACACATTGTCCTGTTTAAGAAAGCCTCAATTCAAGGAGTGTCCCCATTATAGGCCAGAGCATTAATTCAGAGATCCACATCCAGAAACTAGAGCAGGAACTTACACACCCCCTGGATGGGGCCAGATGTTCTTTTAATAAAATGCTTTTCACTAATGAACAAGTGGTTTTGGTCTTCCTCACACACAGGTGGATTAATGAAGAAACTTTAGAGAAATGATTAACTGATTATCATCAGCAGAAAAAAAGTGTGCAACATTCAGTGAATACATTTCTTCAGGAAATATAAATTCAATTACACGTTCTCAGCTTCATCAACTATTTACACCAGCAAGCTTTTAGCTGACCACTTCAAGCAGCTCAAATACCACATAAATTAGGGGCATCAAGAAGGTGGTTAGCGCATTCTCTGCCCCTAAGCAAGATAAAATAGACCTAGGTATATGCCAACAGGTATCTCTTGCTCTTAAGAGTGTTCAGTGACAGACTCTACAAGCTCCCTAAGAAGTTTGAAACAAACATAAGCATTAACCAAGCAACCCTTACACACACAGGTAGTGTATAAGGTGTGGCATCCACTGCACCAGCCTCTCAAGCTTTCACATGGCAGAAGTATCAAGTATACAACATTGCCATGAAGCAAAAACCTACAAAACAGGGGTTTTTCCTGCGGCCAGTTGCACCCAATGTTTATGGTTACCAAATAAACTCCCTTCAATGTTACATGACTCTTTTGCTAAATGCTTGATAGCGTTCAAGTAGTTAATACACACTTACTTTTGAATAATGTTTTGAAAGAGCATGAGCATGGTTTGAACTGACAAAATTATGCCCACATTTTATTACAGCACAATTGTAAATACTGATCACTTGCTCCAGCTCTATTACTAGGAGCTGTTTTGGCTTGTTGTTTTTTTATGTTCTATTTGTACATTACATTTAAGCCAGACAGCTTCCAAGGCAAAACCAATGTTCCCTATGGTACATAGCAGGATAAAACGCCACCTGTTTAACATCCTTAGGTGCTACTGGAGCACAAATATTTTTGTATGTATTTGCAACTATCAACACAACATTTGCATACAGTTTGTGAGAAACTGATAAAATTAATCAGTGTGTGAAGCACAGAGATTGAGCACACTGAAATGTAAGATGTTTCAGAAATCAGGAATCTGTGCATTAGCCAGAAGCGCTCAAGGGGATCCAAGCTCTCCCACTGATGTACTTCCACAGACTCAGTGGAAAGCGAGTCTAAAGCAGAAATTCAAACCATTTTTGTTCATTTTTATACTGGGTTTTATTTTCTTGTTATTTTGCATCTGTAAATCTGATTCTACAATAACAGAATTCCCGTATTACTCAAGGAAAGATGTAGTATTTACACAGAAGCCATCTGAAGTCCTTATCTTTTAACCAACTGGCATATAAATAAAGGTCTAGAAAACAAGTCATCTTGTTCACTCTGCTGGTCGCTAGTTGAATAGATGCTTTTCAAAGATGACATTTAAAAGTTTGTATACATGAGATGTATACAATGTATACATGTAGAGATGCTTCTCTACAAACTTTTCAAAATATAATTTATAGTCAGTTACTGAGAGATTACAACAGAATAAACTGTTTACAAAAAACAAACCCAAATTTCCAAACTGAAAAGCTACAGCTACCACCTAGTTCAAGAACAAGAGAAAAAGAGAGAGAAAGATTAAGAAGTATTTTGCAAAATGAGAGTTCACAGAACTGGAGAGAAGCTGAAATATTAAGCAGTAATTTCATAAACAGTTCAGATGTAGCCAAATGCTATGAGGGGGAAAAACAGAACAACAACTGCAACACTCTGGAGCAAGGCTTGGGTTACCAATTACACTGATACGCAATATAAATTACCATTACATCATACCTCACAGGCCCATTCTACACTTGTAGATGACCAGTAAGGAAATGTTGATATCTGAGGACCTCAATATGATATTATGTCCAGTTGAGGTTAAAAATGATAGAATCTCAGGTATCAATAAATATAAATACAGTGAATATACTACTACACAACATTTCATACTACACAGTATTCCACCACTCTGAAGAAAACCAGTAAATATGAACAAACTGTACCAAAAAAAGTCAGTATGCATTTTCTGCAAAAAGTACTACCAAGAGCCAGGAATGCTGCTGAAGTGCCACATTCGGTGTAACTGGCATTGTGTTTTTATCCCGCCTGGTTTGGCAGGTAAAGGAGCTTTGCAAAAAGGGAAGGAGAAAGTAGTATGATGAGTTTAATTGTACAGAGTATCATACCTTCTTTGTCAAGCTGAAATCTCTTACAAGGAAAGTTTCATATTAACCCTCAGGCTTAGTCCAGCTTTACTAATAGCAGAGAAAGTTAGACCAAGTAGGTGGATTACCACAGGAGGACGAATTTCAAGGAAATGAAGTTTTCAGTTAAAAAGGGTCCTCCTCCTCTTTTCTGTCTTTCAGACATACAAGAAGGTTGTTATTTCAGGATCTCACTAAAAATGAGGCTCATGTCCTCAACAGAAAGGAAGGTGGAAAAGCCATAGGATGCAAGAACACTGTTGTATATAGGCAGTTGGGATTAGAAATATAATCCACTGGTAATCAAGGAACAGTGAGACACTATGATCCAGCTCCATGGGATATAAGCCACTGTGCTGCCACTACCACACAGCTCTGCAGGAGGTATCACTCTCCTTGGGAGAAAAACTGATGGATACAGTGTTACTGGGATATATCAGGAAGGGGAACAGAGGAGAAAAGCATAAAAAAACAAAATACTACCTTGGACTATTTTTTGGAGTATGGATCTTTTAGAGACTTTGGCACATTTTCTTCCATGTGCCATTTAAAGGCTGCTTCAGAGGGCCTGCTCTTCCCATTAATGCCTGTGGTTTTGAAGTCGGCTCTGAGGTGGCACTGACTTCATCTGAGCTGCTGACACCAGCTGAGGATCTCAATGTACATAAACACTTTCGTTCCTTAAATGCTTTCCATGGGTTTTGAAGTCTAAAATTTTCACATCCCTTTATTCTGCACGTTCAGTTTACAGCTGACAAGCTAAGTGGCATTCAGAGTGATACAAAACATTTGCTTTCCAACCCTGACTATAAAAGTGAAAACAGAGTAAAACCAGAGTAAAACCAGAATTTGTCAAAAAAAAAGTTCTTCTGTGATGACATTTTCAAATATTTGTTAGGGGTAATCCTTGCTATCAGGTAAACACCATGCCAACGAGAAGGTGACACACACTTTCCTGGTTCACACAGCAGAGGTGTTTAAAAAAAGAAAGAAAAAGGCATGTTTTCCTTCTGTAATGCTGTTTCATCACATGGAAATGGTAGGTTCAGTTTTGCAGGTGGTGCTTGTGGTATTTGCAAAGCATAGATAACACCTCAGCTACAGGCTGGTAAGCTGGCAGACATCAGAGGGCAAACTGTAAAGATGATATTCTGTGACTATCAGCAGCAGTGGGAGTTGTGGGAAGTCTTGAAAGTAAGGTCATAGTGCAGGAAAGGGAGGGACAGCTAGCTCTGTCCCAAGCTCTCATCCCTCAGACAGTTGTACTACACAGAGGACAGCAACTGGGGAGCTCAGACTTACTGCCAAGGGAAAGAAAACAGAGGAAGACAGCACCTGCAGGTGCAAGACAACTTCTGTGGTATGAAAAGCCAGTCAGGATATTTAGTGCTGACCTTGAGATCACTCATCCCTCATGTGGGGTACCTCTTCCCCCTGGATGACTTTACCTAGTGTCCAAGACTGGAGTCGTTCCTGGTGCCCACAAAGGGAAGCCTGCAGACTGCTCCTCCAACCTGCTGGGCTTGTGCTTCCCAATGGGGAGCAGATGGATCAAAGCAGGTGTCACAGGGCTGAAAGTGAGAAATGGGAAAAGCGTTAAATTCTGCAGGCTGTTGACTTCCCAAAAGCAGGTTTCAGACCCATTTTAGAGAGAAGATGATGGCAGGCAGGGCGGCCAGTCTTCCAACTTGGAAGCTCCATGGATCCTCCCCTCAAGCCAGAGTGTCATCAGAGCACAAATGCAGACTTTTATGGGATACAGGAGTCAGGTCTGCCATCCCTGCCAAGCTGCCACCCCTGTGAGCTCAGGTAGGAAAGAGAAACTCATTCTTGCAGAGACGGCAGAGCCACACAGAACAAGAATCCTGCAGAAGGACCCTTCTCTATTCACCACTGAAGGCACTTAAACCACTAAAGTCATGTGAAACAAACCCAACCCTTAATTATATGTATTTGAAAGCAATAAAGACCTGTAAGCCATTCAGTGCAGGCCACAATTTTGCCATGGTTCCTGGCCCCGCTCCATTACAATAGAACAGTCAAAAAGGTGTCCGAGTCCCCATCTAGATCCTTCCTCTCAGGATCCTACAGCTGACACACGTGTCTGATTCTCATAGGAATTACATGCTTACAAACTGCAACTGCCTGCAGTAGATAGGTAGACAAGCTTTGTCTATCATAAAGCATTGCCATTTAATTCTAAACTTTTCAACCTTTTCAGGTCCAATCTGAACAGCATTTTCAGTTTGTGACAGGAAACAGGCAATGACTGAGCTAAATGAAAGTCTTTGGGTACACATCAACTTCTGTTGCTCCCACAGCAATCCCAGCTTCTGGGAGTTAATATGAAACATTCTTAGTGAAAAATATGAAGTTAACAAAAACTAACTGTCCACCGGACATGTTTATTTTTATTACTCTTAGGAAGAAGCACTGAGTAACAAAGGATATGTGACTATCACTAGTAGGAAAGGGTATCATCTTCCTGCTTGTGTGTTTCAGACTATAGTATCCTTCAGAAAATCCTATCCTAGCATTTCCTGGAGAAGACACAAATTGTACAGTCCACTGCACTGCTGGTAGGATCATTTTGCAGTCTTATTAATGCATAATAACAAACCTAATAGCAATATACTGCACCAAAGTCATGTCCTATGAGAATGCTGTCTAATTGGATAGCTATCGTTTAAGAGCCATAATGTTTCATACAGCTACAATCATTTATAGTGTACTTAAAAATCTATTTTCAGAAATGATGACTAGATATGTATACACACTAGGCTAAATTATGGGCCAGATTACTGAGCTTGCTACAGCCATGGCATGCTGTAAGTGGAACCTAATGGGAAAACAGCTGCTCTAAGAGAGCTAGTGGAAGATTTTCATAGCTCAGTTACGTGACAGTTTGAAATTTACTGCTAACATGGAAGCTGTAAGGACATGTCCTGGGAGTAACCCAAAGGCTGGCAAGCAGCACAACTTTTATTACACTCCATTTTTTTCCAGATCCGGTCTTTTGAAAGTCCCTCTCCAGAGATGAGGGGAGCAGTAGCAGCAGGTATCCCCCTTCCTCCTCCCTGTCTGCAGCATGGCAGTGGGGCACAACCCAGGTGGGAATCCCTTGGGTTTCATAACTTCATAAGGAGCATTATATAGTGGAGGAATTCAGTGTACTCTTTCTGGATAAATGAAAAAATCTCCATACAGTGCCCAGTAAAATATTTGGAAATAGTGGGGAAATTGAAAACATTAATACACAATTTTAACTAAAATGTGAGTTTTAACTGAAATGGAACATGGTTTCTAGTGATGCCCTATTCACAGAATCACAGAATGTTTTGGGTGGGAAGGGACCTTAAAGACCATTTAGTTCCAACCTCCTGCTATAGGTTGGAACACCTTCCACTAACCCAGGTTTCTAACTCATTGGAAAAGCTGCTTTTAAAACACTAATGAGGTACATCAACATGATCCACTACATGCCTACTGCATATCACACTTTCTGCCCTCAGCCCTCCTTTTAAAATAGGTTGATGGATCTGAGCACAGGCTCTTCTCATTACAAAAGCATCTTTTTGTACCCAGAAAAGTCTTATTGCAAATTCTTTAATTATACACTTAGTTTAATTGCAGCCTACATTTTGGTTAAAAATTAGATTGGAGCCAGTGTACAACACACTGTCAGAGATACCTTAAGCTACCAAGACTGGTCCAGATTTCTTACTAAAAAGTCTCCGAGAGGAGACAACGAAAATGGTTCCCAAGAAAGGAGAAGTAACTCTGAGTCTTTCACACCCAAGACAACACAGACTCTCAGCTGCAAAACTGACTAACTGCAATTTTTACAGTTTAACAAAGAAACTGAGCACCAGTATAATCAGAAATGCAGAAAGCCAAAGGGTCATAAGAAGTAAAGATAAATTTGAGAAAGAATTTTAAATCTCTTAAGGAGTGGCAAGGACATTAGGTTTCAGTAACAAAGGAGCTTCTTTTACCAGTAGGATTAATAAGTGGCATTTTAAGGAACTTTTCCTAACACTTCTCTTGTCTTTTCCACTGGTTATCTTTACCTACGTGTCCCACATTAAGGTCACCAAACACTTTCTCCCTGGTTATGATTAACATAATGCAACACCTCAATTGTGGTAGGGTTCACTCTTCATAGCTTCTCTCCATCTCTCCTTTTATACCTGTTGTCTTTGTTCCTTTTTCTCAGCTTCACTTTTTTCCCCTCGGTACTTTAGTGGGGCTTCATCCCAGATGGTATAATCCATGAGTGATCATAATCTATTGTAAGTGACCCAGAAACAGCTCTCCCCCTATCTGAAACTTATCAATGTGAAAGGATGATATCCAGGAGTCACAAACATTCAAGATACACAGCCTCTTCTCACATCCTCAGGTAAAAGACATGATGGTGGAATGGCTGGATGATTTAAAAGATTTATATTGCAGCGCTAGCACAAATTAAAGGAAGAGTATCTTGGTAATCAGATTAAGGACTGTTGAACATATTCTCTGTTATACTCTGGTGATTAAACTTTAAACTGTTTCATAGCTTCACAGTCTCTGTGTTGAACACAAAACTACCATTTAACTAACTGGTTTTCTGAGGTTCACTTTCAAAATTGACTGAGACAGAGTAACTATCCTCTGTTTGTAACTGAAAGGTTGTTAGTCCCCAAACTGTATTTCCATAACAACTGAAACCTCATTACAATTCTCAGATTTTGTCCGGTATTCTCTCTGCTGATATTTTGTCAGTAAAGTTTAATTAAACAAAAAGCACGTGTGCCTATGAATCTGATACTGCAAGGAAGAACTGGTATATATGGCTAAGTATAATGCTGGTACCAAAACCAGCTAGATCAGAGACATTTACAATCTGAATGAAAGAGTTTAAGTCAATTCGATATGACAAACCCTCACACATGAAAATGCAGTAACAATTTCAGGAGAATGATGACAGACAGTCTGGTCATTGCCACTCCATTTAGGAAAGGAAGCAAGCTCAGCAGTGTAGGAGGGAGCTGTCCCCTGCCATTTGGCCTCAGGGATGGACAACAGCCACTGGCCTATTTTATTTAATTGTAAAGGTATGGTCTCTGGTGCCTCTAAGAAGGTGTTGGCACAACACTTATTGCATCCCCTCATTAAGCATCCTGCTGCTCACCCATGCATAGCTACTGAGATTCTCACAGCACTCTCATGCTGCTAAGTGCAAGGCACATTTTCCCATATGTTACCACAGACCCCTACACACCAGATCAACACATGCCCAGGAGCGGACACGGGTGCACTGCTCTCCCCTGCTTTTTTCCCCAATCAAAAAGACACAGCAGCCTGGCTGGTTTCCAAAGAAAGGTTTTGTTTGGATATTTTAACTGAGAGATCATATATTATTCTCTTCAAACACAGAAACAATGTTGAGCATGAAATACAGCTACCACAGATCAGAGATCAGACAGAACCATATGCTAAATGTGTCACAGCAAAGAAAATCAAAACACTTTCTCAAATCTAATTTGAATTTAAATCTGATCTACAGTTTGCCTTCCTTTTTATCTCACCATTTAGAAGCAGGTCTTTCTTTGTATCAACAGAAGTGTTGTACACTATTTTCCCCTCCTTCCTGGAAGACAGGACATGTTAAAGCTGCTGTATTAAATCATCAATAACAGTGGCACTTTCTGTTTGCTCCTAAGGGGTCTAGACTGTACACTTCTTACCAATAGGATAATGCATTCCAGCAGCAGACAGTACTTCCAGTACTGCTGATAATCCTGTTTTCAAAGACATTCAGATAGACAGCCCTTACACACTGTGGCATCTGAGCCAAAGTAACCCTGTGTTGGCTTACAGACTGGCTGACTTGAAGGCAGCCTATTAAAACAAGACCTGAGTTCTGGGCAAACGATGCATATCAAGGGTTCATTCCAGACCCCAGGTTTTTAACATTAATTCTCATCTGCTTATTCTTAAAGATAAAACTGTGTCAAATACACATACTCAGCATCTGAGATGTCAGTGACAATCATCTCCACAACCAAGTGAGAACCCAAGCATTTTTATTCTCTGCATCTCTGACATCAAGCAAAACCACTTGTGTAAACTGCTGGCAAAGCGCCTGTGTCGTATCCTTGTCTACTGATTGCTCCACACAGAGCCTCACAGCCTGATCTTTCAGTTCAGACACAAAGCTCTCTGCCAGGGAAACTGAATTCCAGGGTCAGCTACACTGCTACCCTAGCTCCAAACACATCATTTTCTCTTGGTTTCTGTGTATTCCTCTAAATCTGCAAGTTTCTATCCACAGGTGTAGGTCCTTTCCCCAAAATTTCTGGAATGATCACAATGAGATCACTGCTGGCAAGTTGAGTGTAAGTAAATACCATGCTAAGTCTGTTCATTTTTAAAGAAGCAATGAAACTTTCTATTGAAGTATGAAGACTGAAGAGAGAAACTGGTTAGAAAAATCATCATCACCCTATTTTTAAGTTAGTTTTCCCTGGCTGAATTGAAAAATGCAGAAAGTAAACAGCATATACTGTTTACAATATACATCTATTCTCAGGATTCTTGGCTTGTGAATTCCAGGGGCTGCTTCGCAGGAAGGCAGGAAAATTAGATTCCAAAAAACACTGATTTTAGCATGACAGTGTTTTGCTGAAGTTAATGACATGCAGAGCATTATGCACGTATTTACATTCTTGATTAGGACAAGATTGAGAAGTTAGAAAATAGAGCAATGATCCTCCTGTAGGTTTCAGCAAACCTATTTCAGATATGCAAGAGATAGTTATAACACGAAAGAAATAAGCAAAGGTCAAATAATAGTATTAAAAGGCTGAAGATAAATAACTTGTCACTACTCTCCTTACAAAGAGTTCACACTATCTAGGGTGCATACTTTTTTAATTAATAGAAAACTAGTTTGATGGGAAGATGTACGTCACCCCGGGGCTCTGAGGGGCTTCTCAAGAAACACACAGTTCTGGTCCACAGCGAACACTCACCAGACTCCCCAGCTTAACAGTGACCTCAGAAGCAGCGAAATTGGAGTCTGCCAATGAAACTTAAGGCAGAAATTTGATCAAGCCATTGGAGTCTCTTGCATAATTCACTTTCTCTTCTTCGGACTGCTCTCAGCTGATCTGGAGGAGGAACACCACGCCTCCCAGCCCTCCAACTTCCTCACATCCCAGATATCCTACAGACACCTTACCCGAGTGAGGCACATCCTAAAGGATTAACGCTGTAGGACCACCCACTCCAGGAACACAGCACAAAGAGAAGTACCATTTCCAAGACACAAACTACAGCTACCAGCTGAGAGCAGCCCACAGCGAGAAAAAGCCAGGACTACTGCCGAGTGGAGGACCTAGGAAGCATCTCATGGGTTACAGCATCTGAGAAATTTCTAAGCTACAGGAAAACAGAAAGCTTGAATAACCTCAGCTGAGAGACAGGGAGGCACATTTTTTAAGAGAAAAGTTGGGATGGAGGCAGGGGATAATCAACCTAAAGAAATTAAACATACTTTTTTCTGGACTTTGCAGGGGAAAGCCTGAGTGCTGTGGGATAAAACAAGGGCTACCAAAAAACCTAGTCAGAATCAAAGCAAAGATTTGTCAGGTGGTGCTGACTCACAGGCGTATCTTCATGGGCTCTTAATTCTAGTTTACAGCAACACACCTGTTAAAGGTGCTCAGGAATAGGCTGCCTTTGGCCAGGCTTCAAGCCTGGTTAACTAAATTCTTGGTTTAATTCCTGGTTTAATTCTTCTAAACCATCAGACCAACTGTGGCTAGAAAAGAAATACCAAAGCTGCACTGTGGTTTGGAGGTGCCCCAGAAAATCATTGCAAATGCCTCAGTAGTGTTTATACCTCATATATGTAAGGTCAAACCGGCCATCAAATTTGGGACTGGGAAAAGTGTTGCCCCTATTCAGCAAGGGCCTTTTGAGGGCATTTTGCCTCCTTCTACATGACGAGGAATGCTTCTCCTAACCTGGTAATCCCCTCCTGCCACTGCAAGGAACTGAGTAGTGATACACTGTTTGTGGTTTGTGCACTCATTTGATTTCTGAGGGATTAACATATTTGGCCTAACCGGAGTGCTTGGATTTTTAATATAGAAGAGATGAGCAAAGTTAATGTCCTATGACATGCAGGAGGACAGCTGGGACTTCAATGCCTTGAAGCTATAAAATGCACATAGGTATCTGTTTAAAACTCAGCACATTTCAGAGATGCTGAGGACCTGCAAACTTCCACTCACATCCATACCCAAGCCTGAAAAATCTTACTGTGGTATCCAGCAATAGATCCATAAATCTAACAGCAGGTACTCCACTACTTGTAACTGCAACTGTTAAGCAGAACAGAAGCCTGGAAAGGGTGGATCCACACTTTAACCCATTTTCTTTCTGTCTCCTATTACATGTGAGCCAGTGGATGTGGAAGTGCTCCCAGTTTCCCACTGCAGACAGGAGGTGCAGCGCTCATCAGCGCCTTACTGAGCCTGACAGCTGTTTACAGATTCTCATTCTTCACAATCATGGGCAATTAGGCAATCACAAGTCTAATTCAGACAGGTCCACAGGAAATCTAATCCACTCACCAGCACGCCACAGGTTTTGAAATAATATTCTGTACCAGTAAAATAACATAATAAACACCTAAAGACAGAGCTACAGAGCTCAGGAAGGAAGTGGGAAAGAATAAAAGCATTATCAATTACAAT
>NW_009917946.1:0-456 GCF_000696875.1 Nestor notabilis | reverse complement strand
AGTACTTCTAAAAAAAAAACACAAAAAAAAAAGCTGAAAAAAAAGCCCTACCACTAATTATATATTTATTCACAAGAGAGATGAGGTACTGTAGAAGCAACATTAAAGCCTCACACTGCTGAATTGCATTTCAGCCTAGTTACCAAGACTTTGATTATTTTAATGTGTTATTGTGTTTTTAATATAAGCAAAGAAGAGCCATGTTATTTCACAGTTAACTCACAACCTTGATCCACAAATAGCTTAAAACAAAGACAGCGTTTGTTTTTGAGGACCTTACCCCCCCCCCCCCCCCCCCCTCCCCGACAGAGACGCCCTTCAACAAGGCAGGTTATTCTGAGAGGAGCTCAACAGAGCCAAGACCACAGGAAAGGACAAAAGATCTAAATAAGGATGTAAAAACTTTCAGGAGAATAAATTCACTGGTGCATTTGGTTACTTGCAGGGAGGTTTTGT
>NW_009917945.1:81336-150561 GCF_000696875.1 Nestor notabilis | reverse complement strand
TCAGTTCTTTAGTCTTCAATACTGTAATAAATCCCCGGTGAAGCCGGGTATCGCCGAGTGCCGTGAATAACAGCGATGAACGAGGCTGTGACAGATGCGCCAAATTAACGTCCCTGGAAAGGCAAGGCGGTAGGAGCTACCGGAGGAGAATACCGTATTGTGTGCTAAATTTAGTGTCTGTTCAGCGTACCAAGAAACCAGATGTCACATTAGTTAGTGATTTTATTTGCATAGTGTTGCGTTCTTAGCAAGCGGTGTCGTTTTTTGCTTTAACGAGGCAAAATGTCAAACTCCTGCTTGAGTTGCCTTTAAAATAATCCTGGCAAGGTCAGTGCATACAGGTCCGTAACAGGTCCACCTTAGCAGAGATTTTACATTTCTGAGGGTGTTTCAGAAGTGCGTTTGCTTTGCTGTGAAAGTAATTATTTTGAGTTAGTTTACAAATATGTGTAATGTATGGCCAAAATATTGACGTGTAGTTGTGTTTCTACGTTTACTGTACCCTAACATAGCTTTCAAAACATTAGAATCGTAAGTAATTCTACTTTATGTTTCTTTACAGTACTGGCACAAAGGATGTTTCCACTGTGAAGTTTGCAAAATGGCTCTGAACATGAATAACTACAAAGGATATGAAAAGAAACCTTATTGCAATGCGTAAGTATTGTAAATATCAAGTCTTGCAGAAATGCACATGAAAAGAAAACCTGGCCATGGTTATTGTCAAATAGGTATTGCCACACTGTAAAAGCTTAATCTAGAGATGCAGCACTGCAGTCCAGAGCAGTCTAGTATCTTTTCAGGTTGCGTATTGAACTTGCATTGAAGTGATAGAAGATGAAAATATTTGATTATGATGTGTTTAAGCAGTGTTTTAATATTAAATCTCAGAATACAGGAACTTGCCTTCCAGAAAGTGTCGTATTTGGTGCTGACTTCTGTTACATTCTTTATTGGTCTTCTGGGTTACAGTTGTCCATTATGCAGCAGCTCTCTGTTCAGGGTTATGGACCTGATCAGCATTTTGTAATAGGAAAACAAAGTGCTTCTCGTTTGTGTAGTTTACCAGAGACAATATCCTGTTAGAGATCATGACAACCTATTTTTGAAACTTACATTGTTCACATATCTCGGATTACTGAACTAGATATTTACAAAATCCCTGCTTCTAGTGCTTCATGCTATTTTGTATTTTGCTGTTCTCTTAGATTTTATAAAGAAAATAGATCAATTTTGTTTGTAGAGTGTGAACATGCTGTGTTCCACTTTTAGATTTTTTTTTTTTTTTTTTTTTTTTTTTGGTGTGTATTTTGAAGAGTGCTTTGATGCTTGGCTTGCAAATAGTGCAGAAGAACATTTTGGTACATGTAGAAAAAAGGTGCTTACTGTTCTTTGTACCATGCTTCTATGATTAGCTAAGTGCATTTCAGTATGTTTTAATCTTTAGAAAGTTAGATGCTTTGTTAGAAGGGTACCTCAAAAGGATTTGGAATTGAATTTGATGTTACATGTTACTAATATGTTGTTGTGTTGTTACTATTCTCACCTTTATGTACTTAAAACATTTTTTTTAAGGGACAGAATTTTGAAACAATAGGCGCATTGTGTTTTTTTTGAGAAATACTCTCCTATACTCATCTTAAAATACGTGTTTCATGTTGAGTTAGATAGTCTATGGCTGGTTGTCACAGATAGTTCAACAGCAGATGCTCATTTCTTCCAGGCTAAAATCAAAGCCAGATAGTTCCTATCTGTATAAAATATGAGTTTCATAATTAAAACTGCTGTGCTGCCAAAACTTGGAACACCTGTTTCAGTTTGCACAGTTGTAGTTAGATTGCTTTAAGAACATATGGAGTTACGCACGTACATTTCTAGCTTTCCTTGCAGTGCTCTAGAGTGTATGGGGGTGACGTTAAACCTCTTGTAATAAACTGTGGTCGGTTTCTAGTCCTAAGTGCTGTAGAGAAAGCTCTGCAGGAAGGGAGATTCAAGCTTCAACAGGTGCTATGTTGCAAGTTGAGACTAATCTAGAGGTTCCTGGCCCTAGATGGGACTCTGCTGGTGGTGCTATTTGAGTTGAAGTATAAGTATGGGCTTACATCCTTTACAGTGATTAAAACTCTGATAATGCTTTGGTGCCTCTTACCTAAATTTTCGTGGTTAAATTTCAGTGACGATACTTTGGTTGTTTGATCTTTCCTGATCTACCTGATCAGATACTTACTTGTACTTAGTAACATTGTTTGTTTACAAGGTATCCTCTGTGCAATACATCTGTGTTTCCATGCTCTGCATATTCAGCTTCTGTTGTAGGAGAGTTTTTCATCTATGTATTTATGCTATGCTGTGTGTCTTTCTAGTTACAGATGAGAGGGAATAAGGATGATGGATATGTTATATACCATTAAGGTGCTATTCTTCCTGGTAGTTGCTTTAATGATCTTTGTTATAGTGATGCTTGAAAGAAATAATCTCTATTTTTGAGAAGTCCCTCAAATCTGGTAAATGAATCGGGAAGAAACAATGAAAATCCATGGAAAAATTAGTTTCTGCTACTAGAGAAGAGGCAGAACATAATGTATAGTATCAATAATGTGTATTTTGTTCTTAAGTTTCAGTAAACTTAAGGGGTTTTGTTTGTTTTGTTACTTTTTTTTTTTTAGAAATTTTAATCAAATACTCTGATTTCACATGTTCTATGGAATCACAAAGGGAAGAACAAGGTGTGCTTTGTGGTTTCAACAAACTTTAATATCCTCCAAAGGAGGGATAAGATGTTTATGTTTTGCAAATACAATTGATTTAAATGACGATATTTTGACACAGTACTCTTACATCTCAAAGGTTACTTATTTGCAAAGCGTATGTCACTATAGTATTTCAAGTTATGATATGTCTTATCCAGTGTTCATTAGTAAGAGACAAATCCATCTTTATGTGAAATACTGCTTGATCACAAAATCTGTGAAGAAAAGAGTGCAGATTTACTCATACAAACACCTACAAGTGCTTGAAGAGAGCAATTACTGTTAGACTGGTTATTGAGGCCATCCATCAGTGAGAGTGTAATTTCTAGATAAAAGTGAAGTAAGCACTAATTTGGATGGGAGACCAACACCATGAAGTAGTTTAGTAGGTTTGGAAGTTAGCTTTTTGTAAGGACAGGTCAAAGAGCATGTATCTTCAATAATTTCTGCATCTGTTTCTTAGTTCACAGGTTTGTTCATGTGCTTGACTATATTTTGACTTTTGAACTTAAAATATTGCACTTTTTTTGAGGTGCTAAATTAATAATTCTTGCTGCAGTACTGGCAAAGATCAGAAGTTACTTTAAGTGTAAAATATAATTGTGTTTCTGTTAGTATAAGAAAAAGATACTGATTTGTGAATGTTCAAACTATACTTCTGGTGGAGGAGAGTCAAGTCAGATGGATTAATAGGAAATAGTGAACTAAGAAGGAATATATTGTGAAATACTTTAATTCAGTGACCATTAGAAAAGGGCAGAAATATTTGTAAGTGCAGGATTCTGCTTTTTTTTTAAGGGCAAATTTTTTTGTTGGGCAGCTGCTTTTATTTCCAGCAAAATGGTTGCAGGTGTTCCTTGCGATAAGGATACACCGACAGCAAAAGTAATGGCTGGGCTACTGACATAGTAGAACTGGTACAGGTCAAGAAGCTGAGTTGCCTAGTATTGCACTTGTCATACTGTTTTTGTGAGTTGGAGACTTATGAAAGATTTTGCAGTCGGGTTAAATGGAAGACTTTGTCTACATATGCCTGCGTATAATATGGCTTTGAAAAGAATTATATTTGTCTCACTGAGTTTCCATGAAGTTCCTTGATCTGGCTCCTTTAATCCTTTCAATTCTCTTACTTGCAGAGAAAAGATTATATAACTTTGTTCCCTCTCTCTTTTTTATTATTTGCATAATTTGTGACATATTTGAGTTAGGATAGTTTATCTCTGCTTGTTTGTGTAGTGCTTAGAATATTGTACTTTTATCGCAGCTGGGACCTCTAAGTAGTACAGTGCTCTGACTTACGGTGTTGTGTTTCTTGCTTTAATTGCATTCGTGTTTCATCTAAAGGCCTCATACACAACATTGTGAAGCTTGTAGATGCTTAGCACATGGACACTGCTAGATTTGCCTGAACAACTTAATTTTGTCTTTTTATTTGCTGTCTGAATTTAGATATGCCACATTGACAGAGAGCTGCCTGATTTGTGAAATAATGTTGATGAGACTAGGGGCTCAGAGTTGTAGTTGGGTTTTGCAGTTCAGCCAGGTGCTCTGCATTGCTTGAATCAGGTGAAGGAGCCATTCTTTGTCTCTCTGAATGTGTATGTAGTTAGTAAATACACGTTAAGACAATTAAAATGACTTGGGTAGTCCGAAGATTTGTTAAATCAAGGTGGCTTTAATGCAAAACCCCCTGTTCCACTTTAATATCTGCAGATAGAGATTGTTTAATATAAAGGGAAATTATGAGAAGAAAAGTTGTTATTTGCAAACTCAGAGCTGATTCTTCCCAGCTGCAAATTACCAAGATGATGCAAGGAAATGAATGGCATTTTGGCAACTAACCATCTGTGTACTAGTTCTCAAGCTTGTTAAATGATTGAATCATTTAGGATGATTAGATGGTAACTTATGAATGGTAACTTATTCTTACAAATATTCATACAAATACTTTTTTGACAGATTCACTAGACCAAAACATAAGACTACTTTTTATGCAAAACGTAGAAGCTGAAATACGTGTTTTCGGATTTTTCTCTCTGCATTAGCTATACCTGTTGATGCAGACTTCCTGCATGTGTGAACATATCTGGCAGAGATGTATCTTTTAATTTCAGCAAAACCTAAATGCTTAAGCTTCTGCAGACCTGACATACCCTCTTACAAAAAGCAAACAACCTCACTGTTGGGATAAATTCTTCTGAGATACTTAGTATCTAAAATTTTGGTAATCGCCTGCACACAGGAAGGCTTCATTCAAGTTTTTATTTATGACAGTCACCATATGGAATGATTACGTAACTTTAAAAATGAAATCTACTGTCATCCTAGCGTGAATTATGGACATGAAGAAAAACTCATCATCACTTTGTTTTTCTTAGATTTAATTTCTTTTTAACTCATGTCAGTAGGAAATAGATATGGAAATACATTTGAAATATGTTGTTCGAGGAATTATACTACACTTCTAATCTGCAATTGCAGTCATACTTTACAGATACTATAGGGAAGGGATGAAAAATGTCAAAGTTATTTTATATATAGCTTGGAAATGGTAAGAACAACTTTCTAGACATTCAGATGGGCTGGACAGTGGAAGCAGTTTCTTGTAATCAGTGGATGTATGTGGCCGTTACATGGAATCCATTGTCCTCAAATGTGAACTTATGTATAGGAGTTTGGTTTTAGCTGTGAAACATGAGTGGTTTTTTTTCTACTAGTCACAAAACTTTTAGAAGGTGACTAGGAGTGTGATGATTCTAGTCTTAATAAAAATAACTAGCATCATCTTATTTTTCAGTATTGATTTCAACAAGTGATTATTTTTCAGTTTCAATATGGTAGGAAGAAAGAAAATGAGAAGGTAAGGAGCAGCAACAATAATCGTTCTGAAATATGATGGAGCCACTTGTAAGAGTTGCAGTAAAGAGGGTGCACAGAGTTAACAGGTTCTTTTCTAATTCTCCATTTTCAATTGTTACTGAATAAAAACTTGTTTAGTGTAAAAGGATAGCAACCAGTTTGAGTTGAGGAGGAAGACTGTTTTATGGCATAGTTAACCTTATGCCAGTGTGTTTCCTCCTTGTTTTGGGCTTTTCAGCTGTTTCTGATCATTAGATTTGATCAAAAGTAAGCTATTATATACGTCATTCCAAAAGGGTCATTCTTATAAAAAAAACCAAAACAATCCAGAAACTCCTATGCAAACCTGCCTAGAAGGGAAGGATTTGCACTTTATCACTTTATTAACTTTGTGTATTGAAGACTTTCCTCTTAGGGTGTAATGTAAAATGAGTAATGCGAATAACAGAACCACTAGAAAAACAGTTAGTAAGGGTCTTCAGTCAGAGCCTAATACACCTGTGTCATTTAAGACCATTATTCCTTGTTCAGCATCCCATAAGTATGGATTCCAGTATTTGAAAACAGTTATGTCTCCCATCAGCAATCTTTTCTTTAAACAAAGCAGCTCTAGTTCTTTCCCTGTAGATCATATTTTTTGGTAATTCTTGTTTCTCTACCTTCTATTATCTCCAAAGGGTCTGTGTGTATATATATGTGTGTATTCTTTGAATTGCAGTGCCCAGTGGAGCATTATCAGAGCTGGTAGAACAGCAAGTGTGCCTGTGCAACTCATATGTAATTCTTCTTCTAAGTCCCAGTACAGTCTTTGCAATTTTTTTTTTCCTTCATTGCAGAACCCAAACTCCTGTTAAGTCATATTTAGATTGTTGTGGGCTATAGTTCTATCTTTCTTTGCACAACTGCAACCTCAGCAGTTGTTATTATCCATTATCTGAGCAGTTAATTGTTCTTGGCTGAGCACAGAATCTTCCACTTGGTTCTCATTGAACTAAATCTCCATTTTTCCCCAGGCTGTTTCTCCAATTTGTCAAGTTCATTTTATATTCTAATTTTGTTCTCTAATGTGCTTACAGCCTCCTCCTATCAACCCTCCCACCAGACAGCCTGTAAGCACATTGCCAATTTAATAAGCGTAATCTTCATTTTATCACCCAGGTGGCTAGCTGAAGGCCTGGAAGGATATTGGGAGCAGTATGTACCTCTGTAGTTTGATGCAGCCTTTCCTCCTGTATTGAGCAGTGATGAATGAGTGGAGTCCTTTATCTGGAATGCTAGATCGTGTCAAGTTCTGCACGAGCAAGAAAATAAAATGGTGAAAGAGCATAATTGGTATGGATATTTAAGCAAACTGTGCTTAAATATGAGGGACAGCTACAAGTAGAGGAAACATACATTCTCACTGCTTGCTGCTGTGGTATCTTACTTGGTTAATTGAGTATTAATTCCAGTAATGAAAAGGAAAGTAGGACAAGAAGCCAAGCCTGTTTGCTAGAACAATTGAAGTAGCTTCTAAAGCTAAATATATTTGAGTCTCTGAAAGGTGTTAGATGCATATCTTTAAACTCTTTGAAGAAGGCACATGAGAACACTTTGTCAGAGTTGCTGAATACTCTGCATGAGGCGGAAGATGGTTAGTTGCAAAGGAATTACTAAAGAATAAGCATCACTGACACTCAGATCTTGGGAAGAGTTGGGCCATGTTTTTGATTGCTGTGACTGTGTCTGAGTAATGGGATGCAGAAACATTTCTCTCAACATGTTCAGTTGGTCGTGTCCTGATTTCATGTTTGATCAAGACCTGCATATGACACCTTAGATGCATGCGCTGGTGGGTGTGCAGGGAGAGGACTCTGAGCTCCAACAGGTCCCTTGGTTTGCATTGCTGCAAGCTGTAGAGAGCACCATGGAGTGCTGCAGCCAGCCTACTTCCCTGCTGATGCAAGCGGAGTACAAAAACTGCCCTGAGGGAGATGAGTGGTTTTCTTTTTCTTTCTCAGAGCAGGTGAATTCTCAGACTGCATTTAGCCATACTGTTGTGTCTAGTACCCGATGAGACTATAGGGTCTGTGTTTGGAATTCACATGTTTTAATATTCTGCCTGTTGGTATAATTGCTCCAAAGGGATAATTACAATTTAATGTTACTTGGGATGTTGCTGGAGAAAATAAATTTAAAATATGAAAATGAGTATTATACATTTTCTTTTCATGCAAGACTGCACTAAAGATGACATTCAAAGCTATTTGCAAGAAGTACTTGTAGAAATCCTTGCTGTGTGGAATCCTGATCTGTTGCCAGTTTATGTCCTGGCTCAAGTAAATGCGTGTTTTTAATTTGATAGAATCATTGGTCATCGTGGGCTGCAGATGATTTTTCCAAGGAAGAACATATGTATCTTCTCGGCACGTGTAGTCATAGAATATGTTGATCATAATTTCTTAGGCAACTGTAGTTACTGAGACACAATTTCAGTAAATGGCATTTTCTTTGCTTGCTAGTATCTTAGCCACTGTTGATGCTCAACCTAATCTTGATTTTTCTTAATAGCTATTACTTTCTGTACTCATTCCTAAAGATTGATGTAGCTTGTTTCATTATATTTACTAAAATATTTAGGCAACAGAACAATAACAGTAGATGAAATTTTGTGATTCCAAATCATTTACTTATTTGTGTTGCATAGCTTGAGCTTCGGAAGCGGTAATAACCAGTTGTAGCAAGGCTGTGAAATCTTGATGGTATGTTTTGTTAACAGCTTTGTAAGTTAACTGTTTGAGGTTTGAAATGTTCTAAGCCATAGAATTTCCTATCATACTTGCTGAAGAACTGAAAAAAAGGAAGGTATTGTCACTTGGCTGAATTTTAACTTCTGTGTAGCTCTGGTAATGCTGTTTGTGGTCACAAGTAAACTGCTGTCCTGGTACACTTGGTATACTTTATGAAGCTTGAAGAAAAAGTGTATATTCCAATATTTCATGTCACTTTGAGTTTTCAGAGTTGGTGATGTCTATAGAGAATTACAACATACCAGTCAGCTCAGTGTCAAGAAGCTTTTTGATGTTTACATATAGTATCAATGGAAGCTTATCCAGACAATGTACAATCTTGGCTGAGTGGTCAGTTAACGTTATTTTCATAATTTTTACTTACAGAAACCTTGCTAAATTTAGAGGTTGTAGAAGTTACACTGAGAGCAGGGTTTGGCTGTGTGATGCTGAAGTTCCTTGAAAAGAAGGTAGGCAGGACTCACAAAGGGCAGGTTTGTTGAAGGAAGAGATGGGTGAATTACTTGTTGAATAAGTAGTCTGCCTGAATGTAAATCACACCAATGAGTTCATGCTGCCCCTAGTTAGGTCATCTCACACAGCAACTTTTTGGAGGAAAAAACCCCACAACAACCCAAACCCAAAACACCAACACCCAAAACTCCGTAGTTAAATCTCCTTGATTCACAGATCAGCTCATTTCTTCTTTCTGTGCCCCCCTCTGTCTTCTGAATGTTGGAGTTGATGTTGCTCCAGAGTTGGCCAAACTGTTTTCCTTTGATTTCTATTTGTGTTGTTGATGTAACCTTTATTTGTACTAGGAGGAAAATTCTGGATGATAAGCAGTGAAGAATTTTTAGTCTCTCATACTTCCTTCTTCACCTGTCTCTCTGGCTTCTCTCCTCCAAATCCTCCTGTTCTTGACTGCGGTGGAATTGTGTGGTGGTAGCTGATCCCGTAACATCTTAATATGAGGAAGGCACAAAAATGTGCAATCAGTGTAACATGTGGGAGAAGACTAAAGGGGCTTAGTTTTAAAAATGAAAAACTAGTTGTAGTTTGGCCGGTAATTATTTCACTATATATTGCAAAGACCTTTCTTGGAAGTGTATAATTACTCTTTAAAGATTTCTTAAAATGTAGAACTACATGGAAACTGTAAGTTTTCTCCTTGCTACACAGTTTCAAAAATTCACACTGGTGTCTTCCCCCCTCCTCAGGAAAGCAAATGTTTGGAGGTAGTGCATCATGTTCTATCTCTCTAAATGGCAACATTTTTCACACAGGTGTATTGATGTAATGCCAATCTCACAAATTTAAAGAGAATAATTTTGTACTGCATTTTAATTTAGTTATACCTCAGGTATTTATTATTTTCTCTATATATTTATTTATTTATTTAACTTGGCAACCTAAGTGGTTATCGCTGGTTTTGTGTTCTTTTGTCCCAGTTTTACTCTGGGAGAATTCAATACTTGTAATGCAATTCCTTCTGACATCAGGAAAGTATAAATAGAAATACTCAGGCGAAAAAGGATGCTGATTTCAGACTTAATTAAAACGCTAGTGGCTAAGTTTGTGGAAGGGAAAAGTGGTAAGAGGAAATAAATTGCCTAAATAAAAAAGCATGGAATGTTTCTGCTGGACAGTGCAGGGTGGCATACGTTCAGCACAGTAGGGTGTTCACATGTTACATACACAGCATTGGTTGTGTGCATCTGCAAATGCAAAAAGGAAGAAATTTGTAACTAGATTTGCCAGATCATACAAAAAGAAAAGGGGCCAATATGAGGATTTCTAGCAGCAGAAGTGCTCAGTAGGTGGTTGACCAGGAGATGATTACCACTGCTGGAACTGGCAGCATGCTTGATATGTTGCTATGAGGGAGGTTGCAGTCCATGATTTAAAGAACCTGCCTGAAAATTGTAGAAAAGCAATCATTCCTATATGACTCAAACTAAGTTTTTTTTGGAGCTACTGTTTGTGTTAGATACAGTGATGTTAGTGTCTTTGTTGATATTAGTATTTGATGGGTAGGAGACAAGTGATATTGATTGGGCGTGAATAAAGGGATGCCTGCTGGAAGACGCTTTGTTCAAAAAATAGTTGCTGAATGGCCCATCATGTAGGCATATATGATATAAATTTTGCTATAACAATGGAAGGTCTGAGAGTTTTATTTTAGAGTAGCTGATAGGAATTTGTCAGGCTATCAGAAAACAGAGATGAAGTTTGTTACAAGTTATTAGCATAACTTGTTGAAACACTGTGGCATTACTGCAGAATTGTTAGGAGGAATGGGGAAAGGGAAAACCAGGCTGGAGGAAAAAAATACCAGAAGATGTATTTTGAAGAACAATATTTTCTGAAATACGTGAAAGAAATTGACACCTCTAGTAAATGAGACTGAGATAAGTGTTATGGGAAACTAAGCAGTGATGATGTGTACTTATGCAAGGGAAAAAAAAAAAGCCTATGCCTGCATGCAGAGAAAGAAAGAATAAATGGAAAAAAGAAACAGTTAATTTATGAAAATGTTTGTTGAGCTTTTCAATTTAGCAACACCAAATTTCTGAAATGGTTGTGCTTTTGAGTCTTTGACGAGAAATAGGGTATTGTCATGGTGAGTGATGAGTATGCCATAAGCTTTTAGCTAGTTTTGATCTGAAGACCAAAAGGGAGATTAAACACAGTCATTCATAGCTTTCTCCATCCTGTCACTTCTGCTGTGCTGGAGACGTTGGCTCTGGCAGACCTGGTTTTGTGAGCAAATAGGCCCCTTTGCTGCTTCTTACATTTTGCTTTGTGCATCGGCAAAGCCGCAAGGCTGTTTGGTGTCAGTTCTCTCCAGCAGGTTTTTTACCTCTATTGCATGCCTCTGGTGTGACAGTAATTCAGCATCTGATGCACTGTGACCACTTCCCATGATGTGAGGGGGCAGGTATGTCTCCGTTGCATTTTCCATTTGCACTGTTTGTATGCAACTTGGGTCTGGTGTAAATGTTTCAGGGTCTCTTTTAATGTGTATCTTCAGTAAGGCTGCTACGGTAAGGCAGTACTTCACAACTAGGATAACAGATATTAGTACATGCAGTTAATAGTAACTGTACATCTTATACCAAAGAAATTGAACTGGACATTCAGTAACAGACTTATAATGGAATTTTGAAGTTGACACTTATAGTAGATTAACTATAGTTAATTAATTCATAATAACAATTTTCATAGAATCATAGAATAGTTTGGGTTGGAAGGGACCTTCAAAGGTCATCTAGTCCAGCCTCCCTGCAGTACCTTTTCTATTATTTTTTTTTTCAGTGGAACAATTTCTTTCTTACCAGGAGAGTTTTTTGCACAAGTCTCCCAGTTTCAACTCTTCCCCACCCCCACTCCCTCCCATGAGAATCTATACTTTAACTCTGTTGGTTTATAGTAGCAGAATGCTTAATTTAAGGGACAAAGTATTTAGATTTGTCAGTTGGACTTATTTTGCTTAGGTGTATTTTACCAGAGCACTCAAATATTATGTGTGTTGATTAAACATGTTAACTTTTATTATAGTTACATATTACATTTAGCATTATGATAACAATATTTACAAATAAGAACCTAAGAATATGGAAGCAGATAAAATGTATTATTTTCAAGAACTGTTTTTCCCCCTCGCATGTGAAGTTAAGAATGCTTTGTGTATTTGTGCAACTGGATGTGAGAAGCTCTGCTGCTCCCTGAGGTGTGGGAGGAAGTTTAAAGGAAGTTCGTAATAGTGATGGCCTTGTGGAGCACTTTAACATATGGACTTTATAGCTATTGCAGTCTCCAGTTTTTATTCTCTTTTTATTAGACATACGTTCTTTTAATTTTATTAGGGCTTTATTAACAATGGTGTTGTTTCTTTGTTACATAGGCTTCAATTAACATTTCTGGTCCGTTCCCAATTACTTTAATATATCAAATAGTTTGTTGGAAAGACTGTCAACAACAAATATGTTGACTATTATCCTGGAAAGCAGAGTCATGATCTTGAGCATGGTAAACTTCCAACAAGTTTGGAGTTAAAGTATTAAGGCTGTTCAAATGCTTGCAAAGACAGTGTTTCAATATATTTCAATCTGATTTTCTCCCAAACACAGGATCTAACTGATTTTGAACTGAATTCCTTACCTTCTGTGCTTTGTGTTTGCTGTATGATTGTTCTGGAAGGTTTTGTCTCAAGGTCTAAACCATATAGTGTATCTGCTGAAGTCTTTGGTCTTGCAATTAAGCTACAGAGTAAAACTTAGTCGTATAAACCAAGCAATATTTGGAACTTGATGTCTTCTGTGATCACATGCATGATTAATATATTGCTGGAATAGAGATACTGCTCTGACATATATACCTTGATATTTTTCGTATAGACTGTTAAAGTGAGGGAGATTTTAAATGTGACTCCTTAGCACTTTGTTGTTTTTCATAGTAAAATGACCTTTTATGGTTTTGTATGTTTTCCTTTGTAACATAACTGTAACTGTGAGCAAATTGAAATTAAGATAAAGAGGATTCCTCTACTTTTCCTCACAGCTGTTTGCACACCTACTTTTGTATGAACCTTTTTGTTTTTTAATTCTGGACTTGCAAAATTACACCTGTACGTGCTAAGCAAAAATATACTAATGATGTCATTTTCCCATCTTATTATAGTGAAAAAGTATACTGAGCTGTAAAATATATTATTATTTGAAAGATATTTATTCCAGAAAGAACTATATCATTTCAGTACATGTGTTGCTTGCAATTTTTATTTTAGGCAATTATGGTCAGTAAGGCAATTTAATAGTAAATCTTATTCTTCCAGATTTTTTTCTGTCCCAGTGTAACTTATGAGATTGCTTATGTTAATTTTCAAAAGTTCTTTTTCTAAAACAAAATAAGGGAAAAGAAGTAATTGCCACTTTCTTTAAAGAAATAAGTAGCATTGGTAGCTTTCATGGCACCATTTTCATATCTGCTATAAAGCAGTTATACTAAAAAGTCATTTGTTTTGGTCATATTAAATTAAGGATTAGATAGGCAAGAGCTGGGAAAACATCAGCATTCAGAGCTATACTAGTAGTCAAGTAACTGTCAATTTCCCCAAAGAAGTGATGGGATTATTTTTGAATAGGGGAGGCTTAATCACACCCATAGTATGTGGAAGATGCTGAATATGAAACCAATAATGTTAGAAATCTACATCTGAGTTGGAAAGATTTTTCTTATGACACAGTCTTCATGAAGGCTCTACTAAGTATGCTTTCATAAGCAATTCTGTCAATGCATAGGAATCAGTCTTAGCTGTGTTAGCCTTGCAGTATAGATGGGTGAAAAGCAGGAAATACTTGCTGTTCCCATTAAAAAATCAGACCTTAAAATAGGAATGCGCTGAATGCACAGAAGTAAAAGATCCTACAGAGTCAGAATATCATTTGTACCGTCATTTTTAAAGTGAAACACTTGAAGAGTGCTATAGTCAATTACTTAATTTGTTTGTGGATTGCCTATTATTGTCATAGTTGAATACCTTTTACCCAGGAGAAGTTTGTTATAATAAAGCTGATAGGCCAGTGTATTATAAAACAGTAACTGTCTTTCAAGGGGGGAACTGGAATATTTTGTGTCCTGGAACATTGTTTTGAGGACTGTCTGGGAAAAGTGAGGACAATTGTCTGAAACAACGTTGTACAGTCTTAATACCTTGTAGAATATTAAAGGTAAGATTGGAAGAATTCAATACTCAAAAATACCTTGTGAACTGTAGTATAGTACTGGTTTGGTTTTTTTTTCTTCAGGCACTGTTTTGAAGAGGATCTTTGAACAGTTAAGGGTGCTTTTTAGATGTGGTTGCAAATAGTTAACTTAGAACTGTTGCTAGCATCTCCTAAGCTTCTACGAAGACATGAAAATGGTAGATGGTGTAGCAGTAGATGGTGTCTCTGAAAAGTGGTTGAAAAAATTATTGAAGTAGGAGACTACATACTTTACATTCTGTTTTCTCAATGGAAGGAATTATGAAATAACAGCCTTTTGTACTTTCTTGAGTGTTCAATTTGTCACCCTTTTCCCAGCAGGAGAGACATGTTCTCAGTGGAGTATCTTGTTACGGTTTGATTTCATTCTCGCTGTAGGCAGAACAGATTTTATTGGCTTTACAAGAAGATGTACACATTAAGGATAGCGGAGAATGTCATTAATTTATATTTTGATTGACATAAAGTATTATGACTTGTAACCATTTCTGTAAGACAAGAAATATGTAAAGCAGTAGGGAGAGAAGTATTTATTGTGCTGTACCTCTGGCACAAAGCAGTGGTATATTACAGTGCACTCTGGGTGAAAGGAGTGGGGAGATACAGAAATGTGACATTCCAGGAAGGCTGGGATATGGACCAAATTGTCACCGCAGGAGGATTCAGAATGGAAGAGGCTCTGCCCATATTATATATTCTTTAAATGTTTAAAACAGTCAGAAGAACATAAAAACCATGAGTGAATAAAGCTGGCAAGTTTCCCCTCCTGCTCCATCCACACAGGTTGTTAAATGATTCTCTTTGCTGTGGTAGCTGAGAGCCTGCCAGGAGTGCATTAAGCATCGTGATTAATATCTGTCACATGTTTGTTCTCTCATCTTCTCCCCAGCAGGTGGTGTGTATATGCAGTGTGGTTTTTTCTTTTCTTTTTTTTTTTTTTTTTCCTTTTTTTTTTCTTGGAGGTTTAAGGAAAACAAGACTCTGTTAAGATGGGTATATGTGTAAAGGGAGACAATGTCGAAAGTGGAACCTGTGCTTGAAGCAGAAAGGGCTTGTGGTGGCTCCTGGAACTTGGAACAGATTTCCCCCTGGAAGGTTCTGCCTCCATTGCAGATGATTTCTGCTCTTGTTCTAGAGACTTATGAGCCAGAAGTAGTAAAGTCACAGTCTCCCTCCTTTAAATTTGGGTTACCTTTTGAAATATTTAGTCACATTCAGGATGAGGTCAGGTAGGTTGGACTTTGAAACTCTGTGGGAGGGCAGCACTGAAAGTGGCAGACAGGTTCCATGTGCTTATGAAAACCTCTTTTGTTTTCTGGTCTATGCTGTATGAACTGGAGTTTCCTCATGTTACTTGATAAGCCCGCTGAGTGTCCGAGTGCTGGAATGGTGGGGACATGCATGCCAAGTGTAGGCAGTTATTAGAAAGGTCCTTATACTTAAGTGTATTTACAACTGTAAAACCAGCTTTTTTATATTGTAAGTGCAGCAAAAAAAGACTATTACAGTATTATTCTTTCACACTATGTGTGTGATATTTTTTCTTAACTGTTTTAATAATAACTAATAATTCAGTATTTAAAATAGTATTGATGCTTGTATAGTTTGGATACCATTAAGTGGAAGAATGAAATGCATATAATGAATGACGAAACTCATTGAAAGAAGTTTCTAGTTATTTTATCTAAAAAATATATTGGGATTGTTAGACCTTTGCATTGTCCATTGTACAGTGGAAATGCCTTCAACTGATACACACAGATTTACAGTTTCTGTATATCTAAACTATTTCAACAACCATAAAACTAAACAGACCTTTTTGTTTTAATATGAACTTGTTCAACTCTCTTTGGCTATTAAATGTGAGGTTGTATTTGAGTATCGTTACCTTGGAATTTTAATCTGATTTACACAAGGTCTTGGTTACAGTTGCTTAGTAACATGCTGCGGAAACAGATTTGTTGATTTATGATAATATATCTACTATATCCTTATAATTAAAGATGTTGTAAGGAAAGCAACTACATCAAGTGAGTGTGTATTTAAAATGAATGTTTCTAATAACCTCTGTCTTCGCACAGTATCTTACAGCGAGTGCCTTTGTATAGGTTGATATTTTATGTAACTCAGCTGACATCTGTCTGACTCACACTGTTGTATGTGCTTTTGTGGTAGTTTTGGATAATGCTGATTTGCAATTTGCAAGTGAGACTCAGATCCTGAGGTTTAGCAACTTCCATGGGACTGTAATTCTGATATGGCGGTTATTTTGTAAGACTTCTGTTGATATCAGGAATGTATCAAGAACAGGCTGTAAGAGAGAGGGAGGTTCATGTTCATTTTTACATGGTGTTACACTTTCATTCCCAGGAGAGAAAAGTGTGTTAGAGATTAGCATCATAAGACTTGTAAAACATCTTTTTTTGACAGCTAAAGGAAGTATCTTGAGAAGTGTTGGCTGTTGCGTGTTGCATGTTTTCAAGTACTTGCAATTACTTTATTTTAAGGTTTCCTGAAATCTTTAAGGTCTTTCATTTCCTTGAAAACAGGGTTCAAGATTTCTGTTTACCTCCTTTGCAATATATTGCAGAAGACTTCAGCAGCTGAGAAATTTCCAACACTAGCATGCTTATTGTGTAAAATGTCTATGAAAGCAAAAATTAAGCAAGCACCTCTGAGACAGAGAGCTATTAAAATCCTGGAGCCTGCATCAAACACAGACCCAACCCCAGGAGAACAATGCAAACAAATTTAACAAATTTATAAATAAAACAAAATTAAACATGTGGTATGATGAGGCCTGAATTTAGTCTGCTGTTCTGTGTGTGTTTTAGAGCGTAAGAATCTTGTGTTCTTCGACTTAGAACACTGAAATAACTCTTAGGCCAGATACTTGGAAGTTTTGTGTAGGGCCAAACATGTTGCTGTTATATAATGAAATAATAATAGTTTTGCCTCTCTATCTGGTATATTTACCTCAGTTTCCTTGTGAAATTAAGTTATTTGTGTTCCTATTGGGCACAAAAGAAAAAATAATTTACAAAGACCATACAAATTGGTATGTCTAATTTCTTCTTCAGATTCTTTTTTTTTTTCCTATGTGTAATGCAAGAATGCAGAGGAAATAATTATTATTATAAAAGTACCATTCACATGATTCTGCTCAGTTAAATGTTTCACTTTTTGCTTTCAAACGCTTTTAATCTTTTATGGTTGTTCCACTATTGTTGTATCCCTTGACTGGAAAACTGTGGGTGGCATTCATCTCGCCTACCTTTGACATATCCCATGCTGATGTACGTAAGCTGAAATCATTGCTCTAGTCCTGTTTTTGTGGTTAGTAGAGAAATAAATGCTTTAAGATTTCAGTTCATCTGAGTCATTTTATGATAGGTGAAACAGACTATTCATCATTAGCTGTGTTAACTTAATTTTCAAGGACTGACTCAGATTCAGAGGTTTACCTTTCATGAAGTGGATCTTCTCTCGTGTTAGAGAGCTGTCCCCGAACAGCTCTCAGAACAAAGTATCTTAATTTTCTGGAGCTCCTACCAACTTGTGTTCCCAGTTCATTGGTATTTCATAGGTACCTGAGTAAGTTTGTAGGACAGGAAAGATTTCACTTGTTCCATTTTTAAGCTCATTTTTGAACTCTGCCTGTCACCTCACTGCACATTGAGCCCTAGGAGATTGTGTCCCTGCACCACTGCCTTCTTCAAATTCTTATGTTATTCAAACCTACATCGTTAATGTAAAAAAAAAACAAAAAACAAAAAACCAAAAAAGCAACTACAAAAATGTCTATCATTTTGTATCTCAAAATATTTATATCCCAGCTTAAGAAGAAAAATTGTCCTGCCCTTGGTGATTTCTTGTTTTGCATCTCCAGGCTGCACCTGGAGAACTGTGTCCAGTTTTGGTCCCCACAATTCAAGAAAGACATGGACAGACTCAAGGAGCTCCAAAGAAGGGCCACAGAGATGATCAAAGGGCAGAAGAAACTGTCCTGTGAGGAAAGACTGAAGACCTTAGGTCTTTTCTCCCTGGAGAAGAGGAGGCTCAAGGGGAACCCCATCACAATATAACAGTACTTAAAGGGCAACTACAAAGAGGAAGGAGACTTTCCCTTCACAAGGAGACATATGAAGAAGAAAAGGGGCAGTGGATACAAGTTGTATCAGGAGAACATTTATCTTGGCAAAAGAAAGAAATTTTTTACAGTAAGAACAGCTCCCCAGGCACGTGGTGGAGTCTCTATTGCTGCAGGTTTTCAGAAGTTAATTGGACACAGTGCTAGATAATCTCACCTAGGCTGTTTTTCCCATGGAATGTTGGACCAGATGATCTCTAGAGATCCACTCCAACCTGGGTTGTTCTATGATTGATCTGAAATTTATAGCAGTATTGTCTTGGGTCTAACAACCAAGGACAGGTGTGAATTCCTCAAGCATAGCTATGAGGAAAACTAGGTGACTTCAAACATAATTTATTTTGTATTGATGAGTTAATGGAGGTTTAATTTGTTATGAGCCCTGTTAAAACTGACAATGCAGGACTCGTTCAGCTGAGATATTTTTGAATTTTGAGTTGCATATTGGATTGACATTTAAAAAATATGTCATATCTCTTAAAAAAAAATCTGTTTTGCAGCCAATTAAAAATATTACAAAAAGTCTGAATTTAGTAATTTAAAATTTAGTGAATTAAAATTGCCTTTTTAAAATATTAATGGAAAACTTAGAGTAACTCAGCAATAAGCATCTCTGTTATTCTAAAAAAAAATAAATTTCTATATACACAGGATTTGATGGGTCTCTGAGACTATGTGCAGAGAACAAGGAGATAAAAGCATTGATGACATCCAGAAATATGCAATTACACTGTATGGTGGGATCTCCAGTGAGCAGCGACCTTTTTCTTCGAAGACACAGGATCTCAGTCACTTGGGGTAATCTTGCAGCCAGACAACAGAGAAAGGCTATACTCTTCTAGTGTCAGATATGATGGACATCTGATTTAGTTTTTCTTTTTCTCACAGCTTACTTTTGCCCTTTCAGAATCAGTTGATTAATTTGTGTTCACTGTATGGAAACCCTTTCTATGGTGTTTCGTTAAAAAACCCCAAACAAGAATTAATTTGCTAAATCCAAGTCAGCAATTTATCTCCTCTCTCCAAACTCTCTATTTGTTTTATAATCTCCTGTGTATTTTGTCTTTTATTAAATCTTTATTTACGTATAAAGGAAGACACATAGAAATTTTTGGGCAGATCTATGCTCATGATAGTGTATACCTAGTAAATCATAAATTTATATAATAAAGATCTGTCCTTGACTTTTTTGGATAGGAACTGGAAAAACCCAGATACTATTAAAATATATTTTTCCTGTTAATTTAAAAGTTCAAGGAAACATTCTGTATATGTTGGTGATAATTTTGTAGCAAACGAAAGCAGTATTTTCGGAATACTCTGCTGGTTAGTCATGAGATTTTTTTTTTTATTTACCAGGCTCTATGGAGGTGGTAGTTGGTATTAACCATGCTTTTTAGTTAGCCCCGCAACACCAGCGTATTCCTTTGACCGTATGTCTTATAGTGCAAAACTGTGGCCCTAGCCTTCTTACAGTGGCTGGATTTACCTTACAAAGAAAAGGGAAACCATATGGTGACATGAAGGCCAGAATTCTCCTTTTTATTTATTTATTTACTTATTTATTTTTTTAATCCAGTGGACTTTGTCCACAGCAAAGCGTTGTGCTGCCTTTCATACCATAAAATCACTCCGATGGTAATGCAGTTTCTATCAAGCAAGTGCCGGCCTTATTCTGCTTTTTGAAGTGTTTGCTTTCCAGTTGTGTTGTAACTTGGAGGGTGCTTTCTGCTATTGCTTTTAGGCATTCAGCTGGGTCTGCTAGGTGACACTCCCTTACAACTTTGAAAAAGAAGAATTAAATAGCTATTATCTATGTGATATTGTTTCCCCCTACCCCCCATTTGATTAAGAGGTAAACAATGTCTGTTTTGAGGTAGAAAAAAACTTTATTAATATTTTAGAAATGCAACTCCATATGAAGGTCCTCCTGCATTCTCTTTAGATTTCTCCCTACATCTGTACAACTCATGAATAAAGTATCATACTAAGCAGGAAACACTATTACAAAATGTTCCTTTTGTTTCAGTTTGGCAGTTGATGTCAATGAACTGTCCAACATGGATCCAGGTGTATCAAAGAAGTTAACAGTTGGCCTATGTATGGCTATTGTCTGTGACTATTTCTGCTGTAACTCACTGAGTGATTAACAGACTTCTGAAAAAACCTTGATACTGGACAGTACAGTGACCTGTAATCTCTCACAGTGAGAGAAACCACGAAAGTGTTTTCTTTGTTTGAAACAAGATAAAATTAATTATTGAAAAACCTTGTTTCTTAAGACTTCAGTACTTAAACTGTTACATCATCAGATATTTTAACTAATGGGAAAAAACTCCATATGATTTATCAGGGACCCTTTCCCTGCTTCTTTACTTGAGGAGTTAGATTTTCCATAAAATAGACATTTAATGTTAAATTTCTAGCCTAGTTATAAATGTACCCATAATCTCATAAATATTCTAACATTATCTGTGAAGTGAAAGGGAAGTTACGAATACTCTTCTTGTTTTGCCTTTATAGTACCTTATGTAAGATGTATGCTTCAAACTGCATAAATAAGGATTTTCTTTTTTCATAGAACAGTTCCTGTATAACCAAAATTTATAACTTTTTTACATTTAAGTTTAGTTTACTTTGAACATCGATTAGCTCTTTGACCAGCATGGATCGCTGGAGGAAATGTATCAGTCCCATATGCATGTTCTTTGTAAATAAAATACATGGAAACAAATGTGAATCTGGTTAAATCCTAAATGTCATATCCGTCTCACTAGGCATTAAGTGTTAATTTTCATTGTGTCAATTAACATAGTGATATGTAAAACCAGAAGACAGAACCTCACCAAGCCCAAGCTTCCTTATTGCTGATAAGACCCTACCTATCTAAAAGTATATGCTGCCCTTTGTGTTGGGGTGTTCCCTTAGGTAATGGTGAGAGTGAGCATTTGTCTCAGCGTAGTGCATGGAGAGCTAGACTGGAAACCAGCTTCAGATTATTTTATCCCGTCTTCCATTGCAGTAGGACTACGTTTACCAAAATTATGCTAAATATGTTTGCCTCATCTGTTCTTAAAATTTGGAGTCCTTGCTCTATTATGTCTTTATAGTTCATAGTTTTCCTGAAATTAATCTTGTTTTCTGCAGTTTTATCTTTGTTCTTTTTCTTCTTCCCTAGCGGATGTGGAGAACAATTGCTAGCTCTGCTTTGTTTGTAATGCTTTATGTATTAAAATGCTGTTACTTTGGCTCACCTCAGACTTTGTCTTTTTAGACTGAAAAAAACCTTAATTCCTGTAGTTCTTTTTCATAAACTATACTTTCAGAAACTCCTATAATGCCTGCTGGTTTCTACGTATCCCTCCTGGTTTGTCTTTTCCAGACTGACATTTAGATTTTAACAACAATATTATAGTGCTGACTTGTATTTAGGTTGTGTTCTCTACCACTTCCAGAGCCTCTCTTCTCAATTGCTGCATAGGCAAAAATGAGCTGATGGAAAATGTGACTTATGAAAATTTTGGAGAAAGTATCTAAAAGGTGGAATACACTCTAGGTGGCTGAAATGGGCATCTCCAAAGGAGAGCGAGCTGTTTTCTGTATGTACTTAGCCGATTATGTGAATGCTTGTGTCATATTAATTGGGTTCAGTAATGCAGCTGATATCAGGAGAAGTTTACAATCATCACTAATTGGTGATGCCACTAGGGTAGCAGCCTGTGATCATGGTAGTGTGAGAGCACATTAGGAAGAACAGCTACCCAAGATGGTGGTTCTGTGGCTAGACAACTGCCGAGGTCTGTGTGCAGTTCTTGGTTCTGCTGGTTCATGGGACAGTTACTTCATTTCTCTACACCTAGGTGCTTTTTTAACCTGTTAAATGAGGAGACTGATATTTGCTACGCTTGTGAGAAACACTGTGTAAGAGCTAATTTGTATTCTGTTCGTTCTTACAAGCGTGTTTTGAATTTATATGGTAGAATACTACTACATACAAAGAAAAGTAAATAAAAGGCATAATATTGAATGCATTAGCAAACTTGCACAAATTTAAATATAGATTTATTTCAAGATAGTGTGAAGTGTGTTCAGTTATTGGGCACCTGTATCTTCTGTTTAAAATGTACATTCATTGGAGAATGATTGGAACATTGTGAGGACAGTTTTATTGCACAGTTGTATAATTTGAAAAAGATGCAGTGGAAGCTCCTGAAATTAAAGGGTGGATTTGGCAGTGTGTGAGCTTCCTGTTTAGTACTGAATAGTGTTAACCCTTCCCAAACATCAGAGAGAAACAGCCCGAAGTTCTGTGAGGATTAAATGTTTCATCGGTCTTCTGATGAGAATTCTCCTGGCTGCCGTCATCGCTTCCCAGTCCAGTAGTTTCTGCTTGACCACCTTAGAACTTCATCACCTCCATCTCACCCACCTGGATCCAATGGAAAAAAATGATGCCTGAGGCAGTGACTATGGTCAGAGCCAGGAAGACCAAGTGAGGGAGTTATACCTGCTGTTCACTGAGAAGACACTGGCATCTCTAAGTTCATTGTCCTATCTCTTTTCCAAAATGGAGGCCTGCTCTCCTGGGGTTGGTACCTGGTATTTGTGGTTTTTAGTAAGACAAGCCATCTAGTCAGGTTCAAAACAACTACCGGATCTGGGGTATGGCTCTTATACTGTGTATGTCTTAAAATGCAGGTAGCTAGCTACACTTGAGATTTGAGAACTCAGCACCTAGAAATTATGTCTGGATGAGCTGGTGGATAGTAGTTCCCACCTGTTGCTACAGTGCAGTGCAGAACCTGCATCAGGACCATACCCTGCTGTTAATCTGTGCACATGCAGCAATTTTGACCAGACTTAGGCTGGCTGTGATTAATGTTGCTTTGCACTGAAAGGTTTACCCAGCAGGGACCATATCAGCACTGCACCTAGTGTCCAAATTAAACAGGGCCTCCCCATGCTTACATGGACCTAGGGGGAAGTCAGATGTGGTTAGAAAGCAGCAGAAAGGCTTCCTGATTTGGAGAGCTGGTTATGAATGGTTGTTGATTTTGGTTTTAAAGCTGTTTCTCTGTGACCTTGGCCAGAAAGAGTCTCTGAAAGTTCTTCAGCTGTAAAATGTCACTCATCTTCTAGAGGTGGGTATACCATAGAGGGGGCATGTTAAGAAAACATATTTACACTTCTATTTAAAAAAAGAAAATCCACTCTTGCCTCTGTCTTCCTACACGCTTCCAAAAATGAACAGGACTTTGATCTTCCCGTGACTGAGGTATGCAGGCCCCTTGTTTTCTGCAAACCAGGGCATTGCATCAGCGCCGTGGAGCAGAGCCGAGTCTTGGTCCCTCAGACAGGGTGCTAAAGTGCTGCTTAGCAACATGTGCCTGCCAGCGGCCGCCCCAGCCCGTGGAGACTGCCAGGGAAGACGAGTTTTCAAAGTGAGATCTTCTATTTAAATATTTCTTACAGTGTACAGCTAGCTGGAAAAGAGGGCAGCAGGCAGAATGAAAGCAAAGAAACTGCGGAGGAGGAATGAGAAATAAAGGAAGGGTGTCAAGGCTCTGAGTGAGCAAGGATCCAAGGAAAAAGAGAAGAGAGTAAAATTGGAGAAGGAAAACTGCAGGATGTCAGAGGGGATGTAATGAGAGAAATCAGCAGATACTGAGAACTGGAACTGCTAGAAGAGGGATGCTTTCATCTTCAGGACAAATGTTTGTGGATAAAATCTTATGAAAGTGAAGTGATACTGAAATAAGATGGTACAACAGTGATGATGGGATTTCTGTATAGTTTTTCTTTCATTCACCTCTTTTCAGAACATATTAGGAAAGAATTAAGTACAATTATACACTAACTGTACAGAATGCTGTTCACAGTAGAATGGCATGCTAGCCCTTATTAGGAGACAATTATTAAAAATAAGCAAGTTCTGTGCGACTTTTTATGCTCCTAAACTTAGAGACATTTATCATTTCTCTTTGCATAAGACAGCATTGAATTAGTCTGTATTGCTGGAAGTGCTTTCTGCCCTTTTCTGTATAGACACAGACAAGAGTTTCATTTATCATCAGAATTTTGTGGGTATGATAAACTAGAGAGTTGGCAACATTGCCCTTTTCTTTCCAGCTTCCTTAGCAGCTACAGTTGCCCTTTCCTTTTCCCTTATGTTTCTGTGCTGCTTGAAAATGCTGTCTGCTCTCTTATACTTGACGTTATTGCTAATTCTTTGACAGTCTCTTCTTTGGTCTCCTTTACTCCCTGGAAAATGTGCTTTAGGCGCAACAAGTTTTTACCTGGCTGTATCGTAAGAGACCTTTTTACACTCATAATAGATAGGCATTTCTGTTGACATCAGAGTGATTAATCACTCACATGGAAAATGCTTTTCTCCTTCAGGATTCACAATGTTGTGGGTTTTTTTTTTTTCCCCTCCTCTCTTTTTTATTTTCCTCTACCCAAGTTTGGCATGGGTTTTGCCAGCATTTGTAGTATCTCCTAGTGTCTTACATGCTGTTTTATTTATGGTGTGGGGAAAGAGAACTTCCATCAAGCCTCTCCTTACGTAACTTGGTAACTCATCCCCAGGTAACCTCATCTCATTCTGGGACTTTATATGCCAGGTGTGCATAAGGGTTTAATAGATGATCTTTCCCTCCTTACCTCAGACTTTTCCATATGGCATTCTGCCAATAAAATGTAAACATGGCAAAAACTGTCCACCTCTCTCCCCTAGGCTCTTGTACTTCTGTATTTCCTTCAGGGTCACTGGCTTCATCTTCCTGTCCTGAGTAAGCAAAGCAGTGGTATGTAACTTTCACACCTCTTCTTTCTCCCTCAGCTTGATGCCATTTCCTATGGCATTTCACTCATTGCATCTCAAGTAGCATCCTCCTTGTCTCCACTTCTGCTTTGAAACTGTTGTCTTGGTTTTGATGGTTTGTTTGTTACCTTTTTGTTATTTCAATGTCCAGATCTCCATCTCTTGCCTCTCTCCAACCTTTCTAAATGTGACCAGAAGCTGCCTTATTTGGTCTCTGACTTTGACTGTACCTGCTTGGATGATACATAACTATTAATTCCTTTTTCATTCCCTTCACTTCCACCCTTGTCTTTCAGGTCTTGAAACGTTCTCATTCAAATCCTTCCTTTGTGAACAAGCATTCAAAGGGATTTTGAAATTCTGGCTTTTCTGTTGCATCTTCACTAAGGCTTACTTTAAGCAGCAAAATGACTCAGAAAATACAGAAACTAAGCAAAAACTAGCCCTTTCTAACCTTGTACTCATACAGCATCCCTGCTTTATTCTTTCTTCCAACTGCTTTGATCTTCATTACTGCTTCTTGTGTTGTCTATATAGGTCATAAACAACTGTATCAAGGATTGAGTTTTACCTGCGAAGTAATGGCACACTGTGGGTGTTCTATAAAGAGAAGATGGTGACAATGATTTAATAAATTTAGGACATTTTAAGATTTTACTTCAGCGTTTGACAGCACTTTTTTTTTTTTAGTATTTCATTAGCATTTTCTTCGTCTGATAGAATGACTTATGCATTATCTACCTTGCAAGGAAAGTATCTGGATTTTAAGCTCTTCTTATTGTTCAGAATTTTTTTAGAAATAGTATTTTCCATTTAGTTAGCTGCTAATAGCATGTTTATATGTTCTCATCCAGTCCCCTCTGTCTCCTCAGTAGTTAAGCTCTGCAAGCTGAATTTTCCTAAAGTGCAGTAACTTTATCATTGAACTCTGAGATGTCCTTGGGCGCTATATATAATAGTATTTAACTTCCAGACTGTATCAAGAAAAGAAGAACCTCACAGTAAGTTCTGCTCAGTTTGCATGTCTCTCACTAGATGTGGACAAGAGACTATAAACAATGTAATATAGTTGAATACATGTGTTTGTTTCAGAAAGTAATGCCTGCTGAAAAAAGGGTTTGGGGAGATTAGGGAAAGGTTATTTCTACGCAAAAGTTGGCAAGAAAAGCTAGAATAAAGCCTGAGGAGAACCACAAAATTCATCTGGTTCATGAAGATAATAGAGCTGATGAGAATGGGAAGGATGATCCACACATTCTCTGTGGGCATTAAAATGTGCAGAAGCAAGATGTGTGTATGTAAGGTCAAGACAGCTGTAGCCAGAGATGATTTTAGAAGAGTAGCATAGGGAAAAAACAGGTGAAAAATCAGGCAGAAATGGAGTCAGGCTGTAACATGTGTGAGAATAGTTGTTTTGATCTGCAGTAAGCTGCATTGAACACACACGTTTTTGTTGAACACACATTAAATGCATATTTTACATAGCCAGTAATCTTTGTGTGTGTGTTGTGACTGTGAGATGCGTACACTTAAAAGTTATGAAGGGTTTCAGTAGTTCCCAAGGCAAAATCAAGGTTTTGAATACTTTTAATGTATAAAATCCAAGTTCACCTTTAAAGTATGCAAGGAACGGAAATTTCCACTGTCAGATTTTCCTTGCAGTGAAATATTTTGCCTCCCACACACTGTAGTAGTATTACATTCACAGTCCTACGCAGGGTATGCCTGATCTGTTTCTTCATTTTGTCATGCTCAAACAGGGGCTGAGGTGTAGCTTTAGATGTCACTGTACAAGTACATGTAGATTTTCATCATTTCTGTGGCTGAGCTGTCCATCTTGTAAGAATAATTGAAATACTGTGCCAGTATCGTTACTAGAACATAACTGTGGAATGGTGGAAAACAGATGTAGTAAGATAAGGTCCTCCAGAATTAATTCTGTGTGTAAGACTCTCTAAAATGTAGGGCCTACTTTTTTATCTTTATAATAAATGGGAAAAAGTTCATACCCAGAGGGGAATTGTAACTAGGTAATCAGAATTTTCCAGTGATTTGAATAAGACAGGATATTCAAAGTCTTGTGTTTTGCAGTTTTGTATCATATTCCAAGGTAACATCAGCTGATTTAAAGGTGGTAGAGAAAGTAGTTGTTTCCATGTCAACTGTGGTAATAAGTGCAGGTCTATCTGCAGTGTCTTGGGAACTTCTACGTTTGATTTTTAGAGTTCTCATTCTGAAAGTGATTTTGAGTTGACTTCAAACCTGGAATAGTATTTTCTATTTTTTCCTCCGAGTATTCTAGATTAAAGTTACCACGGCCTGGGGAGATGACAGAGTAAAGAAGTGCAGACTAGTAAACGGTTAACTCTGCTTTTGAATGTGATATTTGCATTGTAAGGTTAGATACTGTGTTTGTGCAGTGGGAGTTCTTGGAAAGCCTTGGCAATTGCTGAGCTGCCTTGAATGGTAAAGGTTTAGAAAATATGTGTATGTCAATAGCTGACCTGTTATGAGAAAAGCTGAAGAGCTGCTGCTCCTGCTGGGAGCTGCTTGCTGCTGGATGCTCAGCAGTTGGGACAATAGGATGTATTATTTCAGTAGGAGCAGAGTATTTGTAAAAGTTTCTAAGCCACTCTTATTGAAAAGAAAACTGAGTTCCTTTTGTTTCTTTCTTTTTTTTTTTTTTTTTTGGGGAAAATAGATGAAGGTCATTTGTAGGTTTTTTCTTTTTTTCTTTTTTTTTTTTGAATTTTGAATGATTATGACTTTGACTCTCAGCTTTTTGTCTGCCATACTCAGAACTTCTCTGAATCTTTAGAAACGATTCTGTCTGCAACTGTAATCAGCTAAACATTGTAACAGGAAAACCTGTGTTAAACACTGCTTGCTGCATGGCTGTGATTTATGGCGACTCTTACAGTTCATGGCTTGATACTGGCTGGGGGTATCAATAAGAAATTGCAAGGGTGTTACTTCATTGAGTTGCATTTGACCATCTTCCAGCTACTCTTGTTTTCAGCTGATGTCAGAGAAGTACAAGGTTTCACAGGCATGAGATAATGTTACAGCCTTGGCATGGTGACTAGATGCATGGGCCAGCCTGGCTGCTACATTTTCCATGGGGAAAAAGATGCAAAATTCTGTCATTACACATTATAGAATAATTATGTACCAAACCGATGGAAACTGTGCATGTTCCTTTTAGGGCAAACTCTGATCAGTGGAACTATTCAGTGACAGCAGTGATGAGATAGCATGATTGTCTGTTAGTGTACAAAGAATGTGCCATCATGGTACCAAATTTAATAGCTACATCTTAAATGCTCGAGTTGTCTCTGTATGTTTGGCACAGTTTTAGTATTTCCAGCTGTTTAGTATTGAACATTAATTTTTGAGATTGTTAGATGCTGTAAATTAGAATGCTGTCTTTCTTGTTTGAATCAGTTACAAAAGAAATTCTGTATCTCTACTGAAATGCCTATTCAGGAAGTTAATGTAATTTAACAACATATTATGTGAAAGAAGCCAAAAATCAGACTAGAGGATTATTTAACAATTAGCAAATCTTTCATGAATAGACACTGGGAGAGACTGGAGAAACATTAGTGTTGCTTCCCCCTCCTATTTCTAGTAGAATGATTTTATGGTGGTTTAAAATACCAGATCAAATAACTTCTTAACAATAATTTTGATGAGTTTGAAAGAATGAAGAATCCAAGAAAGTTCTAAACCAGTTGATGACATCCAGAAAAAGCTATGCCCAAAAGGTCAGAGACATTTTGCATGATTCAGCATATGAATAATACATTATTTTTCAGAGAATTTTTTATGAAGTGATTGTCCTTTGTTATGTTTATGTGTGAGAATTGGGTTTTGTCACCAGCAAGAAGAATTCATTTTCCTGTAGCTTTTTCTTAAATGCTAATTTATTGCTATGAAAGATGCCAAAGTGACAGATCTGAAGAATGAAGCCCTCTATTTATCTTCTGAATGGATGGAGCATGAGTAGCAGTGAAGCCTTTCTCATGCTCTTTTGCCAGTGCACCACAATCTTTTTACCATGTCCTGAGCATATTTTTACCAGTGAGAGGTGCTTATTCATTCCATAGTTTCCCTAATGGACTGCCGAGGGTATCAATTAGTGACAAGTGAACAGTAGCTTTACAGCTTGGATACCTGCCCAGTAGGAACAGAAACTAGCAACTCTTTCACACAGGCCATAGGACAACCATCAGAGTACTGAATTAATGTCACTTCAGATAAGAGCTGTTTGCAGTTGAGCAAAGGGAGGACAGAAAGATCCTGTTTTTATCACCAAATGTCTTAACATGGAAAAGGATTACAGTTTAGCTCACTTGTCTTTACACTGTGGAATAATTTTTTACCAGTGACACTAAAGTTGCAGTACTACAGGTGCTGCAGTAGAGGAGTAAGTAAATAATAAATACTTTTTTGTGTATGTTATCTCAGTGCCTTTTGTCTACTGTATAGGAGTTTGGTAGGAGTACTTCTAAAAACCTAGGACTAGAAAATACAATTATTCAGACTTAGAACTAGCATATACATTCCAGTTTTATTTGCAGTGTTGTGTTGTTTGGTTATGGTACTGAATTTAACTTCTTGGTCCTGCAAACATTCAAATAGAAACAAGAAAAAAGTAGCAGAAAAGAGAATGATAAATTGGAGGATTTTATAAACTACATGTAAGATAAAAGCAATACTTGTTTAGATTAGTATTCTTGATCGTTCAGGTAATACAGCTTTCCATGTTCTTAACAATTGTTTCTGTGGCTCACACTCTATCACATCAATTATTCTACAGCAGATTTGTTCCTGTTAGTGTTGTCCAGGCTTGTCCAGACATGCATTTTGAATTTGACTCTCCTAATTCCCTCCTACTTCCAGTTTCCCTGTTGTCAGGCTTGTGCTTCAAATGCAGGCACAATTCTGTCCCTTTACTCTGGTCATGGTTTACACAAAACCCAGTGCATAATCTGGGAGAGAAGTTTACAGGGCCTGTCTTTCACAGAGCTTTGTAGTGTAACTATATGAGTATGCTCAGGAAAGTGAAGTTTAATTAACAAGGGTGGGTGAATTTGTAACATATTAATTAAATCATATTAAACTAGGCCACTTATGAATGAAAATGTCTATGTGGGGGTTTAATATGTTTTAAGTAATGCATTTTAAACTCACACTTGAAGTCAGTTTGCCTTAGTGTTCACAATTTTCCCTGTGCAGATATGCCCATAGAATTTTAAATAAGAAAAAGATTTGATGCAATTTCTAATAAAGATCCACCCCCATCCCGGAGAATAGATCTGCAAGCTTTATCTATCTGTGAATGAAAATAGTAGAAGCGGGGGGAAATAGATACTGAACAGAGTTGGTGCGGTGCTCCTTTCTCATCTCCCAGCAGTTTCCATTACTTACAAGAAGGATTTTGGAAACCAGGTTTCTGTTCCAAAGCAGGCTGAATTCCTCTTTCACTGCTCATGCACTCTAGATACCAGTAAGTAAGTGAGCATTTGGGCCTGCATACTCTCATACTTAAGCACTGTGTGTTTTTTCTTTTCTTGTCCTACCTCCCACATAAGAGTCTAAACCATCCCACTACAGGCTCATTCTGACCATGTTCACCTCTGGTTCAATGAATATTTAAATACTTCATGAAAAGTTAGATATCTCTGAGGAAAGAAAGATTAAACGAGACTATTCCAGAGTACTTAGTGATGCAGCGATTAATTCAAGATGGTATCTAATAATGCTTTGTGTCAAAGAAAATTACAGATCTGAGAAGGTGGTATAGTGTTTTTTAAGAGAAAATTACTTGCATTCAGTTTGCTCAGAAATTATATTTAAAAATTTTGGCTCTTATTGAAATGAAAAAACAATTTTTTCAGCCTTCAGGTTTTTTTGTTGGTTTTTTTTTTTTTTTAAAGAAAGTTAATATATTTGGAATTAAAATAACATTAGTCATAAGATACAAGCTGTAATTCTAACAGGGTTTTTTTTTTTCTGTTTTAAGAATGAGAGAGAGAAGGGACAATTTGCTTATTGCTTTTTTTTTTTTTTTAACTTGTAAGCATATAAATCTGGAATAATTGTTATGTTGTTATACAGATTCTGAAGAGGGTGACACTGGAGATCTTGAATAGTACTGATTTCTAATAACGCATTTTCATAAGGATACTTTTATAAGGATGTCCTTTCATAAGGATGTGGACGTATTGGAGTGAGTCCAGAGAAAGGCCATGAAGATGATCAGAGGGTTGGAGCACCTCTCCTATGAAGACAGGCTGAGAGAGTTGGGCTTGTTCAGCCTGGAGAAGAGAAGGCTCCAGGAAGACCTTGGAGCAGCTTCCAGTGTCTAAAGGGGCTACAAGAAAGTTGGAGAGGGGCTTTTTACAATGGCATGTAGAGACAGGACAAGAGGGAATGGCTTTGAACTGTAAGAGGGTAGATTTAGATTAGATATCATGAAGAAATTCCTTAACACGAGGGTAGTGGGGCACTGGAACAGGTTGCCTGGAGAAGCTGTGGCTGCCCCATCTTTGGAAGTGTTCAAGGCCAGGCTGGTCAGGGCTTTGAGCAAGCTAGTCTCGTGGAAGGTGTCCCTGCCCATGGTAGGGGGTTGGAACTAGATGATATTTAAACCATTCTATGATTCTATGATATATCTTGTCTAATAAGTATGCTTATAATTCTTTAAAAAGGATCATAAAAGACTAAATTTTGTGAAGCTTTTAAATACCAGTTATTTAAAACATTGTTTTTGTAGTTACCAAGTTAAGCTTCTTTTTATAGTCACAAGTAGCCATTTGTCTTTCTTTTATGATGTGAGAAATTTTGAAATTCCCATTCTGCTGTCTTCCCTGACTCTTCCTTGATTTCACTGTTCTCAGAAAATAAAGAGAAAAAATCTGGAGACTGATTTTTCCAATTACTCTCTACATTTGAGTGAAGAAGAATAACTCCATTTTAGCAAACTCCTTCTAGCAGCCTTCTGATTCACCTTACTGCTTGTTTAAAAGGGAAATAACTAAATCTTTTACAGTTTAACTGTACAGCATATGTTTTTCCTCATGTAATTGCAGGGAAGTTGAGCTATAGTATCTGGATAGACCATCTGGATATGGGCTGTCCAGACAACGTCAGCTTTTGTGGATATCAAATAGCACAGACCATAAGCATCTGTTCATAGTGGTTCCTGGCTAGTATCTTTATCTTTAGACTATTTAGGGGTAAGCTGTCATGTTTTCCAAATCTCTTCTAGATGCAAAGATTGAAGTTTGTAAAAATTGCTATGCATACACATATTTTAAATTTTTTACTACAGGAAATCGGAATTTTCAGCTGTACTTTGTTCTAGAGTCACTGATCAAATTGTAGTCCTGTCATTAGTCTGGGTGTTTTGTAGTCAGCCTAAGTTGAGCTCAGACTAGACTGCCATTGAAAGTCTCAGTTCTGCCCTCCCTTCTGCTGTTTCTGTCACTCTTCCACCTTTTTCTTGGGATCAGTACTGGTGCTCATGGGGCTACATGATTGGCAGCGCTGAAACTAGAAGAACATCAGACTTAACGCAGCAGGGTGGTGAAAGAGAGGTAGTGATGGATCCATCTTTTGATGTAACATGATGTTAGGTTCTCACATTGACCTGAGATGATTAAGAAACTGTACTTTTGGCCTATTTGAACTATTTCTAATTTCAACTAAGTGTGGGGCTGTAAGATTGTTCCCCAGATTCAAGTGGGATAGTGGTCCAGATAACTTCAGGATATGTGAATATGCTTCAGTCAAAGTGGTAGCAAATGAAAGTTCATCTGATTATCCTGTGGTCTTTTTGGCCCTCATGCTATTCATTTCAGTGTGCCTCAGTTATATCCTGCTCACAGAAAGCATGTGATGTGTTAGCAGTGAGTAACTTTTCTTTTTTTTAATGTGTGGGTTGGACACCCCACCACCAGGTGACCAGGTTTTGAAGTACCATATTGCCTTATTTCTTCTGGTTCTTTCTGAATTGTTCCCACATTAGGAGATGCTGTGTGGAGTGACCAGATGGGCAGGGTTTTCTGGACAATCTCAAGAGCAGCTATGGTGAAGTACACGTTCTGACTATAAAGGACTATCATCTAGCCAGTCTGTGGGCTCTTAACTACCCAGTGTTCTGTTACTGATGATTCTGTGGCTTGGCTTGACCAGATGTGCATACCATAACAGAAGTAATTATAATGGAAAACACTGAGATGATAGCACTGCTTTGAGCTGTCAAGTTAGACAGAATCCTCCTTTTTCCTCCTACAAACCCAATTAATTCCATCTGCAGTTTCTCCTAATTCTCAGTGGTATTTATGCAATAAAATCTTAAGTTTCTAATCTAAGAACTAATTGTAAATTAATAGCACTAGCTCGTAACAAAGAGAAGGATTAATGCAGGCCCACACATTCACTTTTCCTTTTTGATTATGTTTCTGTATTGGATGGATCTCTCAGGACTGCTACCAAGCTGTAACCGTCAGAAAAGTGTTTATAGGGGACAAGAGAGGTATGGGATATTTTTTTTTTCATACTCGCAGCCTGGCGAGTTTTTTTGTTTTTTTTTTTTTTAATTCTGTGTTATTGTCTGCAAACAGCCTTTTAATGGTTTTGATGAATTGCTATATTCATTACTGGGGGCATGGAAATGATTTACAGTAACGATAGATGGTTTTGTAAGAAAATCAATGAGGTTTGTGTTTTCTGTTGTTGATTTGCGTTTGCGTTTAAGTGCTGCCAGAATTACTTGTAAAATGGAAGTCCTAAAATTTACCGTCCTTTTACTATTGGAACAGAATTCCTGAGATGTATTTTGAATGTGCTGAATTTGTAACCCACTATCATTTCTTGTGTCCCTTATAATCATATAACTGAAGACATTTCTCTTATTAGCTTTCTAAACATTAAAGTGCATTTGCTTGTGATGTATGAATTTGCATTCATTGCAGAAAGGTAATGTTTTCAGCTTAAATAGTGCTGATAGTCTGATGATGATTAGTGTCTTTTCTTGTTAATCAGACTGTGCTGCTTTTCTCTTTGTATATCTCTGCTTTTCATTAACGTAAATGTTTAGTACTCTATGCAAGCTCTGTATGACGCTGGAGGAAATATCTGCAGCTTGACTCTTGTTTCCCCTTACATCTTTTGCTCCGCTATTACTTTGGTCTTGTAGGGACTATCCTTTATAATTTCCTATGTTGTCCATATGTGTTTGACCATCCTTGATATTAATAACAGATTAGACTTTTGCTGTAAGTCATGAGATCTGAATGCTTCCACTGGGCTTTCCAAAGAAGAAGGAGAACTTCTAGGAGAGGGATAAGGCTATTTAGTGATCTGAAAAGACAACAAAATGAGATTGCTCCTTTGTGTCCATCTGTGTGAGAGATGCTAGTTCAGTATCTCTAGTAACAGAAGACAGGACTGCTTTATCTTTTCAGAATCAAGCATTTTGTTGGCATGCCACATAATAGTGCAGATGCATTATTGCAGCTGAAAAAAATCTTGTATGAAATTATTTAGGCTTAAGAACAGCAAATGCTTCCTTAAACTGGTGTGTTTAGGATTAAGTTCACCTTCTAACCTTTCTCTGTCATTGCACTACTTTGAGAGCTGTACAAATAATTTTTTGACTGGAGAACTGTTTAGCTTAATGACAAAATATGTTAGATTTTCTCAGCATCTCTATCATGTGTTTTCTCAGAGGAGTTGTAGAAGTAGATGTAAACACTGAAACACATTCAGTTATCCAGTGGCTTGATTCTGACTGACAGTTTATGTTTTATTGCTCCTCTGGAGCAGAGAGGTCTCGGCCTGCCTGAATTGGCATCTCGTGGGTTTCACTGCTGTGAAGTGGAGCTCCTAGGCTCTGGGGTATGGAGTTGTCTTGTTGCCTCTTTTGGGCTCAAGGTGACTGAGGTATGCCAGGAAGGAGAAATGATGGAACTTTGAATTTTACCTTTTCCAGTTAATTCCCAGCTACCAGACTGGCGTTTGGAGTCTCTATGCCCTGGATTTTTGAATAGAAACATGAAGGCCTATTGGGATAGTCAGGAGTAGCCAGACAGAATTCTCTGAGGCTTCTTAAGCTGAAAGTGAACAGTCTAACTTTATTTAGTAAAGTTAGCTGCCTTATTCAATTGGAGATGTTGGCTGTTCTGAAAGAGGCTCACAGAAAGGGTTATGAAGTCTTTCCCTGGGTTGAGGGAGTGCAACTTTGTCAGTAACTAGTGACTGAGCTAAATGTCAAAACAAATTGTTTTCTAGTTGTTTAGCAAACTTCTCCATACTGAGCATGGTAATAGTCAACAACTCTCTTCAGACCCATCAAATTGAAGCCCGTATCCTTGGTTCTGCCCAATTTCAATTCCGACCCAGACTTGAGATAAAAAAAGTATTAGTATCATTGAACAGTGCTGCCAATGAATAGTAGATAAATGTGTCACTACCTTTCTCTGACTGGTCTAAAGAATTTGATAATTTCTTTGAGATAAAGATAACTCTCCTTTATGGCAATAGCAAGGGCTTTATTTTTCTTGCAGTAGAAAGGGAGAGACTGTTTATTAATATGGGATGGTTCATTTGCACTGCTAAATAAGCAGACCAACACCACTGCAGCTGTTAGGATTCAGATCACCCTTCTCCCTAGAAAGAGTTTTGCACGATGTTGTAGCTAGAAGAGCAAGCAATTAAATTCCAAGTTTTAAGAAAGGAGAAGGGTATACTGCTGTTGCTGATTTTTAAGTGCATAACGGGCAGATGCTGCCTAAAAAAAAGATGGTAAGACCTGACTTTGAATTGATATTCATCCCGTACAGCCCATTTAATGTGTAGTAGGTGGGAGGACTGTTGCTGTTTCTTTGAAACAAGCTTGGCACAGCAGAAGTATGCATTAGAAATGAACACATCTGCTGAAATACAGTAAACTTAGTTATTTGAATTGATTTGTGTTGTAGCTAATGCAGTTCTTAAATATATCTGGTTAGAATTTCTTTTTTTTGTAAAACAAAGCAAGCAATAAATGCCTTTGTTTATAAAGATGAGACATTAGAACTGGTAAGAGTATTATTGATAGTACTAAACATATATAAGAGGCAATATCAGAAATTTTCGTTTACTTTGTGTGCTAAGTGAATATACAAAAGCATTTGTCTAATTTAAGGTGTGGATAACTTTCAATGTAATGTGTCAAACTCTATTTTACTACAGGCCAGTGTCTGTCCTTTCCGTCTTCTGTATCTTTGTACTTTGACTCCATTTGTCTATACCTTGATGCTGGATTATTGTTTGTTGCTTGTACGTGTAGGTGTGAATCTCTGGCGTGTACCCTAGAATGCTATTAATTGGGGATTTTCAAAACATTACACAAAATGTCTTTGAACAGAAAGTGTGATTAAATTTCCAAAGGAGAAACTCTGTTTCCTGACCAATTATGCCATTAATATGGATGTTTGGATCCTGATATATCTTCCTTCTGTGATTAATGCATCCTTACAGTTCCTGTATACATTCAGAATGGCACTTAAAATGCCCTCTCAAATGGAAGCTAGCCTCTCTGTCACCTCTTCTCTGCTTGCTGTTCCTTGTCAAGACACAGGGCTTTTGGAATTGAGTTTAGTAGAATTGGAGTTTCATGGTTTTGTTTGTGGCTGTTTTAAGCTTTTCAGCCATCTTTTCCAACGGAAGCTGCAGTGTGCTTCAGGGTCTTTTCAAACCATTTCCTATCCTTCCTACTGCTGATAAGGAGGCTGGAATTTCACTCCTGTCATCTGGTCCATCATCATGGCTGGCATCTTCCAAGAGTGAGCCTATGACAGCTGTTGGGAGATTTTATTTTGCTATAATAATGATATTTTATTCCCAGATTTTTTTCCTGCTGGTAGGAATTAGAAATGCTCCTATTGCAAAAGCACATGCTGATTTTAGAGACTGTTCTGTTTGCTTTGAGCAGTCATATATCTCACTCTGTCAGTTAATAAAAAGGAAGAGTTTCATTTTAATAGTTAAAAGCAGCTGAGCTGTCGATTGAAGCTGCCATTCATTGAAGCTTTGTTCACATGCTTCAGCTTCAGAAGGCATAATTCTAGTGGTATGACCTGCTTATATGGAGTAGGAAGGAAATTACGTCATTCAGGAGAGACATAATTGTGCAAAAGGTGCAAATTATAGTTGGCTTTAAAGCCATAAATAATTGCTTTGATTTGTTAACTTAAAATTGTAGTGGGGAGAGAAGCATTGCTGGTGTTTCTTCACGCAGCCTCTACTGGAAGTTCATGGTGGCATGTTGTGCGTGTGTAAATTGACACTGGTCCACTGCTGTTATTGGAAACAAGCACACTTGAACCAACTGGAGGTCTGCCGCTATATATTTTGTGTACAATATTACTTTGTCTCATACTAAGAAAACAACTGTTTTCCTACTTGGCTTTGCACAACAGTGAAAGATTTATGCTTCATTCTGTCTGAATGAAGATTACCTTTGTGTTCTTTCCAGAAAGGAATCATAACAGAGTTCAAGTTGCTGTGTGCCAAAGGAGTTGGATAAGTGAATTACACTTGCAATTAAGAACATCTGTGAGAAATAGTTTGTGAAAATATCAATTATACATATTTGAATAATTTATAGGAACTAAAGGCTATATTGAAATATTAACCTGTATCCAGGGCTAAGGTATTAAGCCACACCAGTGTTCTTAATTGGTTTTTAGTAAAATAGAGGCTGTGTGTAGGTTCTAGAAGTATTCATTTTCTTCTCTTCACCTGTCACCTTACAAAGAATGTTCATACTGTGCCTCCTTTCCACATGGATATATTTATATATGGGAAGAATGCTTCCAAAGCCCTGTTTCTCAGCTCTTATATTTCATCAGGCTCTGCTTTAAGAGCTGAGGATTATGGTCTTGCAGGGTTGGCAAAGAGGAGGTTGTGTTGCTACCCATGTTTTCTCTTCCCCTGGTAGCTGGTACCAAAATGTTGAGTAAAGATCATAGAAACAGCCATATGGGATTAGCCAAAGCTCCATGTAGAACAAATCCTGTTTCTAACAGTGGTTGGTGACAGATGCTTGAGGAAAGAATGTCTGAACAGTCAGACTCTACAGATTTGTCATGTATTCCTAATTTCCAGCACTCAGTGACACAGTGCTTCCTTGGTTGAAGTGTTCTGAAGCAATTTTTTTTTTCTTACTAAATTGTTTAATAACTTCTTGAATCCAACATCTGGCTTCCATTATATTCTGTTTCAGTTTTACTGCTACATTACACTGTAGAGAAGCTGAGTAGGGATTCCCATGACAAGAAGAACACCAAGCAAAGATTTTGTTGTTTCTTCTCTGTAGCCTTTCCAGTACTGACTCTTTATTATGGAGTTAGGGGTCTGTGTGAAGTTTTTGAGAATTTGCTTCCAGGTTGTCTTTATACTTGTTTCTGGGATTCACTGGTTGTGTATTAGGCCTGCTCTTTTCCAGGGGTTTCCTCACTCTAATACATCATCTGCTGTTTAAGGATTTTGCACCCTACTGAAGCAAGAACCATTATTACCATTATTATTTTGAATAAAACAAAGCTAAGAGTAGCATCCAGCTTTTCTTTAGAGCTGATGTACAACTTCAAGGTGCTTATGAGAATGCAGGTCTCAGGATATGCCCCTGAGGCACAGTGCAGTGCTATGCAGAGATGCACTCAAGAGGCTCTAAACAAGCTTGTTCAAGTATTAAAAGCAATACCGCTGTGTTAGCACAAAGATCCGCCCAAGGTAATTAACCCTGCAGAGGAACTAGGTGAAATAAGTGTGGTAGAGAGCTATATTTACATTGCAGAGCAGGGTTAGAGGAAAAGAACAGGCTATTCTGTGATTTTTGTTGAATTACATTAATATATGCCATAGAGTTGGGCAGTAATAATGTAAAAAGAAAATCATATTGTTAGGAATTTTATGAAATAAAGTCACAGGTAATGTCTAGTTAAGCACCGTAAGTCACGCATTTTTCATCTAGACCGACCAGGTATGATTTCACTTCTGAAGGGAGGCTGTTGGTAAAGCAATTTTAGCCCTTCCCTGAGCATTGCAGCATGCTGCGTGTGAGATTCAAGTCATATGACATTATTGATATAGTTTTGCTGCACCTCTTCTGTCCCTTTCTTCTGATCTTTTTTCCACACTGTGGTTGTAACTAGACCTGGACATACTCTTAACTGCTTGCTTTAAGGCATATTTGCTCTGTATGCAAGCAGTGACTCATGGTTGATAAACAGTGGCTTAACACCTACTGTATGTCGTCAACTCAGCAGTCGGATAAGAGTTAAATAGTAATGGGAGAAGTTTTGGGTCTGTGTATGCTAGAGGCCACACCATGTTCACACAAAGCCAGTGAAGTGTGATTGAAGTAATTGACAATTGTTGGTCTTTTTGTCTGTTCCTTGCGGAGATGCAAATAGAATTGCCCAGTCCAGGTGTTGAAATACAGGAAGCAGCAGCAGAAAAAAAATCACAGTGTTTGCAATCAATGGCACTCTACTTGCATTTAAGTGCTGCCTTGAAGTAGACCCTCAGAGCTGCATTTCATGGCTTTCGCAGCAGCTCCTTTCTGCTGTGTTCTATTCAAAGTGCCAGGGATCCAACGGCACGAAGGGATGGAGCTGGAGAGTGGCTGGTTAGGAGTGTGGGGGCTGCAGGCCAGCCTGCCATCAGCTGAGGCACAGCTGTGCTGGGAAGCTGGGGGATATCTCTTTGTGGAGGGCATGAAAGCTGCAAGAAGGCAGAAGGGAAAGGCTCCAGTAGAAAAAAAAAAAAGGAGCAGCAGAACAGAAGAAAAAGACTGATTCATTACTGAAGTATTTCAGCATCTTGAAATTGCTGAATTCTTTGATATTGCTGGCAACTGTCAGCGTGTCACTGAAATAACGAGTCTAGATAGAATGGTCAAAACCAGAACTAGAGGGGTAAGAGAGTTGTATAATCTGCCTTTCAGTGACTAGGAAACCTGAAAAAGGGTAACAGTCACAAAAAGAAATTCAAAGTTTTTTTTCTAGGGTTTACAAGTAGAGTACACTGCATTCGAATTAGTGAGTCTTTAAAAATAAATCACTGCTGCATTGAGTTGATGCCATTATAGTGACAGATGACCTGGATTGTTTTGATGGGAAGGAAGCACCCTTCCCTTGAGAAAAAGTCACAGCTGCTTATCTTCGCTGTGCAAAAACAAATCTTTATTTATTTATTTAGTTATGTATTTTATATGGAGAGTTCAGAGGGGAAACATAATTCCTTTTATTTACAGTAACAGTGGAATAATTCAGATTTCTTTTTGCTTCAAGGATATTGTTATGAATACTAAAAATACCTTTGGTGAGTTTGTAGTCATCACTGACAGACCTCTTCTTCTCATAACAAAAGGTACAGTGAGAAGCAGATGATAACTTTCTGCAAATCACTAATAGCAAAATAGAAATAATAAAGCTATTATAATTTCTGAGCTTGCTTTCAAAGAGCATGGTCATTTCTCCAAACCTCTCTAATGGAAAACGAGACATGTCTGGCTAATTTCTGTAGTAGCTAATTTTAAATTTTTTTCTTGTGCTTTAATCAACGGCATTCAGAAAGACTGGCATGAAAAAGTGTCATTTGTTTTGAGATCATAGGAAGTAGACGGGGAGAGAGCCAACGTCGTCTTCTTCTTCGTTGCTTCTGCATGTGTGCTAGGCAAGGCTGCCTTCCATAGGTGCTAGAAGGTGTTTACCTTCGTACACAGCAAAGAACAATGGAGGAATCATGACAGAAGTAGGATTTACAATTCCCCCCTCCTTCAATTTAAATTTAGTTGCATAGAATTGTCTTTTGAGAAATTACTTGAAACTTTTTTTGTTACTAAAAGCATATCTTGTACGTAGGCTTGAGAAATTTCATTTTCAATTGTGAAAATTTTATTCTTAAATACAGAACAGGGTATCTCTAAATCTCAGGGTCCTGTCACTTTAATGTAACTTCTTGATGACATGTAATCGAGCATGTATTAATCAAAGCAGAACTGAAACATGTCAGCAACTTAAAACAAAGGCAAAATATTTTTGACTGCACACATGCAGTGATGCCATCAGAAATACAACAGTTTGCTGAAATCACGCAAGTTGTCATGTTGGCACGGTTTTAAACAAGCAAGGCTAAATGAGGCACAATATGACATTTTGGAGTTCATGTTGGGAGTAAACATGCCACAGCAATCAACTGTCTTGTCAAAGAGCTACAAAAATAATTTATTTTCCCTCCAGAGCAACTCCGAGGAAAAGAATAGTTAATGTATTAGCTGTCTGGGGAAAAATTAATATGCAGATATGAAAGGGGAGAATGTTTGGGTCATATGAAAAAGAAACATCAAAAGGAGATGTAGTTTGTTGAATCTGTTTTTTTGAGCACCAAAATGAACAGTTTACCGTAAATTCCATTTAAGCCTGTTCCATAATCCAGCATATCCCACCAGCAGGATGTATAGATGAAACCACCATTTGAATGTAAAATACATTCTTGGCTATTTGGCAAATTCTTCCAGTATTTTCTTTGATCTGTTTGGTTTATTCTAAAACTATGGTAAATATGCATGAATGTGTATCAACTACTGCTATCATGTAACAGCAGATTTTTTCAAAGTTGTACTTTTCTATGTAGTTTTTGAAATATCTTTAAAGTAGGAAGCTGTATTTCTATATATTTTGTATTGGCATCACAGTAAATACAGGGATTTTAATTTCTTCCTTGAGTTATCATCTGAAACCAGCAACAAGACCTCCTTATAGGAACTTTCCCATCAGAAGTGTTTGAGCAGGAAGAATGCTGTCAGACACCATAAAGAACTGTGAACGGCAGTGTTTCTGGCAGGCAGGATTTTAGGAAGACTGCCTTTCTTGGCCAGTGACAGATGCTGCAGGTCTGAGTCCTTTCTGTAACACTCCACGATCGTGTTGTTTTGTTCAAGGTTTTATTGTGAATCGTAAAAAGGCTTCTGTTTGATACAAAATCCAGCTCCTGAATTTAAGGAATTAAAGAGAATCTGAAAATAAATCTGTAAAACTCATTCAAAGAAGATTTTAGTGAAACTTTACATCATGACAATAAAGACTACAGTGTTGGGCATTGACATGGAGGCTTCTTTTTTTACAAAGCCTTTGGAGGTCACTTAGGAGCTAGGCCACCTAACTTAAGGACCAACTTTGAGGTGAGTCTGGACTGCAAATATATACCATGTTCATGACGTGAGAATGGTATGTTTGATAGGAAGACTTTGCCACTTTTTTGACTTTTTAGCTGCACTGTTGCTCTCTGTCCAGACAGACACGATGGCAGCCTGCTCTCCTCATTATGCTGGACACAGGCCGTGTGTCTGTCTGGTCATTTCTCAGTAGCTGTTACGCCTTTTGCTTGGTTTCAACCAAATTTGATGGAAAGTCAAGTTAAGCTGATGGTTTGTGTGAGTGTCCTAGAAAGGCACCAAAAGAGAAGAGAGAGAGAATGGGTAAAAGCTTACCGATATAAAAGTGTATGATAAAGCAAGGTCATGGATCACTGCTTCTGGGATATCAGGATATCTGCATGCAGCATTTTCTTCTGAAGTTGTATCTACAGAACCTCAGATTTCAGCTGTTCTGTACTTGCTTTCTGCCACATGCCACCGTTGCTTTTCTTTTAAACCCTGTTGCAAGCTTTTCCTTTGGTTTCTTTTATGCTGAAAAATTTCATCCCAAAACTGTCCTCTAAAATATCCTCATGTTCTTTTCTTTAATTGCTGATGGAGGCCTTGGCAAAATTCAGGGTATAATAAGAGATGATGTGACCTCATTTCTGAGATTTCAAAAGAGATTTTTTGGCTAATTTATTCTCTTTTTGGGTAGAGTGGTGGTGTATTTTTTTTTTTAACAGATATTAGCAAGGGGCAATGCAAAGTATGTAAGTGGTACTGTTTGGGTTGGGGGAAGGGAGACGCATATTAATGTGATTACTTGCAGGATGAAAGACGTTGAGGTATTTAAACTGGTTCTGGCTTTAGACCAAACTGAAAAATTAATGGGCTGTAATGTTGTTGGCTTTGTTTGATGAAGTGCTTAGTGAATGTTATTCAACTGAAGAATAAATATTCTTGATACAATTGTTGAGAGAAAAGAAAAAAGCATCGCAGCACATTGTAACTTGGTGTTAAGCATTCATTTAATCAGCATGTTAATCATTAGCTTCGGTTTGGGCTTTTAAGTTCTGGAGTGAGGCAAAGCTGTTCACAAAAGTATGTTTAAGAATGTGAGGTGGCCAAAGCAGAGAGGCTTAATTACTGACCAGGTTTCGTTTCATTAACTATGTGATGTATTGCAAAGGGCTAGAGACTATGAAGCTTTGCTAGACTTTTCTAAATTTAGGTCTAGGTACTGTATTCCACTGCAGTGCCTGCTACTTCCTATTGCCTCTAACATCCACAGGATCCCTCTGCACACTAAGGTCATTATAGGCAGCTGTTATGGCCAATAGATGCAGGATAAGTGGATACATGACAAAAAAGACATAATGGGAATAAGTGCATTGAGAATATCAGTGGATTCATAAAGAGTTGAACAAAAGTTTTATGAATAAGTTTGTGGTGAATACAAAACTTATATTACAAGTAAATATTTTTTTAGCGGTTGCTACAGTACTTTTCTGGATATATTAGTGGAATTCATCCTAACTGAGTAGCACTTCGCAGGGAAGGGTATGACGGTGTGTGTGGGGTGTTTGTGTGCCCCTTGACATATTATTCTTTTATGCATGTAATGGAAATTTTTTTGTGAGTGAGAGAAATAAGTTGTGATTGTGTTAAAATATCTTGTGGGTGCTTGGGGAAAGACATTTTAACTGCAGAATGAAGCAAAGAAAGTTTGACATGGCACATTTCTTATTTAAATGTGGGATGGCGTCTTACTGGATAAAATATTGAATCATGCAAGCTGTTGGCTTTTCTTGGTAGTTTGAAGCTTCAGCTATTGCACAACATAGAATTCGTATTTAGGGAGAATTACCAATTTTTTCTCCTGTTCTTTGTTATGTCTGGTAGGAGAGTTAGTGTTGATGGAGTTGGTGGACATCTGTCAGCCACAGTCCCCTATATTATTTTTCCAATATTGAATTACTTTTATTAGGTTTTGTTATTATTTAGTTAAGGTAGCACAAAATTCTTCATTACATTTGATTATTCTGGTATGTACTGCATTAATTTGTTGAATTTTGTGAATCAAACTTAAGAAAGAGAGACATTAATATGTATTATAAAGTGACTTGGTTACTGTAGATGTGGTAGAATAATACTGATAATACGTAGCTTAAACCAGTTACAAAAATAAGATAAAGATGCACAGAAGATGCACAGACTTTTGATAAATCTCTTTTTTTTCTTTTATTTTTTTTTTTTTTTGGTGAATAGTGCAAGTTAATTTTTGGTATTTTACATAAAAGGTACCTAGTTAGCATTGGTAATTAAATCTAAGAAAGGACCAGAGCTGACCAATTAGTAGTGGCTGGAAACAAGCATCAAATCTACCCCTGAATAAAGCTTTTGAAGTGTATGTGAAAAGTGTTGGCAAAGCTGCATTGTATGTGCAACAAGGAACTCTTCAGCTTTTTGAGGTCAAAGATGCCAGTTAGGCTAGTCTCAGTTAGGCTAATCTCTTTTATGTAGAAACTGTTCAAAACACTACCTGGGATGTGTATTTTAAAAGAACAGGACCAATGGAAGCCACTTGCATAGTAGGTTTTGTGATAATGAAATATTTTGTGTTGAATAAGGAGAGTGCTGCATGACTGCCTGGTTGCGCTGCAGATTTTGGACACTCACTGAAACTACAGTTCTTCCTGCAAGGGCAAAAGATTCCTAGAAATGTGACTCATGTCATCGGTATGAGAAACCTCAGTAATGGTCAGATTTTTTGGAACAGCAGTCATCTTGGAGATGATTTTGCTTAATGTAAATTCTCAGATTACCACTGTTCAGAATATATGAAACTTCAGTCCTGAAAACCTGAAAGCATAAATTGGTTTTTGATGCCACTTTAGTCTCTTCATTAAGTTGATTGAGAGGGGAAATAGACACAAATCTGTCAAATAAAATATTGAACTTTTTAATTAAATTTTTTGTAATTTTGCAAATGCCTAGCTCCTGTGTGGAATTCTCAGAGTAGTTTTAGTCTGTGGTACATTTAAAATGGTAGTGACAAGTGATAGTAAAAACACCCACTGAATAATGACATTTTCATGAAAGATCACTAAAATGGACACAGAAGAGAGCAGTTTCTGTTAAAAAAAGAGTACTTCAGTTTTGTTTAGCCCAATGATCCACACGCTGAAGTGTATATACTACTAGTGGGAAGTGAACTACTTTAAATTAGGTATGCCACGGCAGCAGCTGGAGTGAGGTTCTCTTCTGCACCACAGGCCAGAGCCACATGGCTCCCAAGAGGTGCCTGGTGGTCCTGGCTTTCTGCTTATTCCTCTCAACACCTGGAAGGCAGCAGGCACAAGGCCACAAGGAAGCCCAAGGCTGGTGGCATTAGATGTGCTTTACTGCATGGCAGAATGAAGGGCTCTGGTTTTGACTGGAGGGTGGTAGGGATGAGGGTGGAGGTGAGTGCCTGTCATGTCCTCTATACGCTGGCTGAGATACGGAAGGACATGGAGGTAGGCTCACAGCTGGGGCTTTGAAATACTGATACTGTGGTTGATGCCAACTGCTGTTTTAAGCCTGCTGATTTTGAGTTGTTTTTTTCCCTTCCAGTAGTTCATTTGTGTAGTAATATACAAGATACAACTCTTAACCTTTTACTTTAACCTGTGTGGCTGTTCATTGCTAGTGACACAAAACAGGATAGTATGATAATGTGTTAATGTTAAAATGTGAAAGCAAGAATTTATATAACACCATAACACTGAGAAATGCTGAAGTAAAGGAAATCAGCTCTATCTCGTAGCTTGTATTTGAGTCAGTTACCCCAGCAGCAGAGGGAATTCTGCAAAAAATAGTTAAGTAATCTCTTGCATGCATTATGGATACTAGTTGCTGGTTCAGGGCTATACAAAACTGTACTAATTTTAAAGAAGAGTAATGATTTTTTTTTCCCCTCATAGGAAATGGATCTAAGTGTGTGTTAGATGTGATGAGATTCAAGTGCAGGCAATGTTGCTCTGGGAGTCTGCTCACTGGAAGAATCCCTTCGCATGAGTGCACTTCTGTTGACTCTTATTCATGATTTCTTTCTAATCTGTGTTGTGCTTGCTTATGGAGGTGTCACCTGATGTAAGTAGGATCTAATCAATTAATGACTAAAAAGTAAGATCAAAACTTAGACTGGAATTGGGAATGGACCCCGGAAGTTGCATAAAGATAGTAAGTGTCACCCTCATTCTGCTTCTGGTTGCCTAAACCAGAGATGAAGCATATCTGAAACTTTTATAAGGATGTGTGCATTCTTGTTTGGGAGGAAGGCAAAAAGACCCTCATTGAACTAGAACTGAAAAAACCCAACCAAACAAAACCACTGCAACTGACGCTATGTTGTAGGACGGTGCTGTATATACTTTATATAGCATGTGTCACAAGAGACTGCCAGGCTATGACTATGGGCTGGAGAACACCAGTGGAAAAGAAGTAAGGATATAGCCTTCCTGCTAGCTTGTTGTCAGGTTTACCTTTCCAAATGGATTCACTTTGGGTTCTGACTGTAATGGGTTTTAGGCCAATTTCTTGGATGTTCAACCTGCATCTAAATAGTAGTGTCCCTCAGCATGGATATTTAAAAGAATAATTTAGTGATAGTATCAACAGTAACAGCAATTGAGGATAGGGTGTACTGGTTATCTCTGCTATCTTATGGGTTATTTTCTTGATAAAGGCCCATGTGGTTTTGCATGAATTTTGAAGATAAAAGTGCACAATATACATTCTTGAAGATGAAGGCTTGGCTCAACAAGGAACAACTTTTTGTTCCCTTTCCTCACCCCCATCCCTCCCCGTAAAGAAAATACTGATCTTAGTGTTATCATGGAAGCTGTTAAAGAAAAACTACAAAAAGAAAAAGTCTTGCCTCCAGCATCTGTTCATGTTCATTTCAACCATTCACTAGAAATCCTCTGCAGAGATTTCTGGAAATGCTGACAAAGTATTTTGGAGCCTGTGCTTTGGTGGGACTTAGGAGGAAACTCAGGGAGCAAGAAAGCTGGTGCCCAGTTCAAAAGTCAGACTCTGTGGGCCTTTGTGATTTCTGCCTTTTGCTCTTCTAAGGGACTGCTATCATAGCAGTTCTGAAAGGAAGCCACTGAATAGTTTCTAATTCCTTCCATAATTGTATTTAATAGATTATCTTCTCCACAAATGTTAATTTAATGCTTGTCTAGGACTTTGAATAGGAGAGCAGTAGAATAAATTTAAACTTTATCATGAAGTGCTTGGAAGGGTTACACTAATGCCAGGACTTAATGCTGCATATATTATATATTGCATTATAGAGCATTATGTTGTATTGCAGTGTATCCTTGCTGTTGAGACAGTGAGTATTTGTATTGATGATGATTCTTGTGGCCAGATTTTGCTCTTGGAATCTTTCAGTTTAGATTGAGTGCATCATAAGTTATTGCTCACTACTATAAAGTCGTATATCTTGTGGAAAATGAGCATTTAGTCTCAAGACTGTTGGCTTCAGAAGCACAGAAAAATCCCATGCTGCAGAATTTTGCCACAGTTTGGTGCAAGGAGTAATCCCTCCTATGTTTTTCGCCTCACTCTCCAGTTGTTGCAAACTGACACCACCAAGCCACCCATATTGCGGAGACCATTTTTTGGCAAGGAAACCTGCCTGCTCTTACCCATATAATTGTCAGGTCCTGTGGGTGGGCCTACACTGCCTTCTCCCTCATCCCTCCACACCTTTCCTGGAGCTGGAGCTTGAGGTGCCCATTCACTCTGGGTTGTCATCCACCCTGCCATCTCTTAGAATATGGTAATCCTGCTATTAAGGTTGCAGCACAGAAAGGTTCAGAGTCAGGAACTTAGAGCTCAGGTGCAGGAGGACAACCTGAGGTCTTCCACTTTATCCTTTAGTCCTCACAATTTAAGGAATGCCCTCTCATCCCACCCTTACTACAGCTGTACAAAGAAGAGCAGAGAGATAATGTTTGCCATATCTGCTTCATTTAGATGGTAACATAGTATAACCCTGTATCTATGCACTGGAATAGGTTGTGGGTGGTGGGGTGGCATGCTGTGGAGTCTCCATGACTGGGATTTTAAGAAGAGTTGTGTGTCAGAGATAGTCTGGTTGGTCCTCAAGCAGTTCTGAAGCAAGGGATGAACAAGGTGATGTCTTGAGCTTTCCTCAAAGCCCATGTTTCATGATGCTGTATTTTTGTATTGAAGTAAAGCTGGTGATTATACTGCTTATCAAAGCCAGATTTGCACTAAAATCCTTTTGAAAAGAAACAGTGCTTTGCTAAGAATTAAAAAAAAAGGAAAAAATCTAGGCAGTATTTTTAATAATCTCTCCCTTGCAAGATTTAATTTTTCAATCATCTATTTTATATTTTACTGCACTACATATAACCTGATATGAAAGGGGAAATGTAAGCATTTGTTTGTTTTTTCTGTCCTTCCATTTGTCCTTCCTTCTGTCTTTTTCTTGCTTATGTATTTTTTTTCCTCTTCCTTGAGACTATTGAAAAGCTAGGTGATAATATACAGCAAGGGAAGTAAGAGAATGAACAAAATGATCTGTGGAGGAAGACTGAATTGAAGCGATTGGAGAGAAATTTGTGGTTAAGAAACTGAGCCAGGAGGAATTATGCTACCTGGGAATCCTGCTCCATTCTCCTTTCAAAAGCGTACCTTTGCAGTCTTTCTGGTAGGCCACATGTGCACCTTGCAGCAGTGATCTTAACTGGCTTCTCACTCGCACCCTTGCAACAGCCACTCTTCCTATTAGCCCAGATCCAGATATTGATTTGCAGGTACAGATTTTACATCAGCTCTTCTTTTTCTGCTGGCAGCTTCTTCCCCTTTCAAAGCACTGGGCTAGTCTGATACTACAGTATGATGAATGTGTCTTACTGTTGTTGATTGAGCAGAAGAGCTTATATATTTTGCTTTTTAAAAATTGGGTTCCCACTATTCTGTTAGTACCAGAACAGTTATTTTTTTCCCCTGTCTTTCAAGTTTGCTTTAGCAGTTGAAATCACTTATTCAACCAGAAAGCAAAACAAATAAGCAAATCCCCCTAAATTCTTTTTATGAGTAAATGAGAATTGAATTGCTTTCAAGAGGTAATACTATTCAATTGGTGTAATTGCTTTAATTGGTTGTTTTTTTTTCCTTACTATTCTAATCTGTTTCAAGTAGAGGTTTTTTTTTTCTTTTGTTTTTAGAGCACACTTGCAAAACAAGGTGTACACAATTTTTTCCATCTTATTTGTAAGTTTTCCAGTTTGTAACTTACTTATTTGTAAGTTTGTAGTTTTCCATCTTATTTGTAAGAAAGCACAACAAATCAAAAGTTCATCTTCAGTTTAGGGCCCTTTGACTACAAGTTCACTGATTTTTTTTGTTTAAGGGATATGAAAACACAGTTAATCTATTATTATGCACAATATGTTATTTCCAATTAGCTACCTAAAGACATGCAGAAAAAATATGTAGGATGGGATTTTACCCCTTCCCCCCAGAAAACCAGTATGTCCAAATGTATGTGTCTGATATATACATAGAACTTTGAAAATACGCTTCTCAATGCTAAGTTGCAACAATACATTGGATTGTGGTAGAACCAAACCTTAATTTTGGAAAAAAAATAAAAAGTTTCTCTCATTAGTTGTTTTTAGTAGCTTTAGTCCAAAAGTTAAAAATTATAGATATATTATAAATATTGTTAGTATAAAGTGAGAAACAATAGGTAGGTATGATAAATAGTGGAAGCAGAAAAATAGTAATAAGGAGGCTAGGAGTCGAATAGTATGTGTCTTGGACAGCAGACGATTTCCAAAGAGATGTTAGGGAAGTAGAGTTTAGACAATGAACTTTGAACTCCTACATTGTAGCTATCAATATAATCTGAAATCTTTGTAGTCAATGGAGACAAAAAGTCCCTTTGAAGACATGACTCCTCCAGTCTTAGATATCCAGTATTAGATATCTGGAAGTGCTTCTCTATTAATAGAATCTAGATGACTGGCCTCAGATGTAGATACATATACTGTAGATGTCTGTGTTTGATTAGGTGAATTTAATTAGATGACCCCCCTGCCTGAGGGGATAGATCCAGACAACAAAGTCACAGCTGAAAATTTTGGGCAGAATGGAAATTTGCTTGCAATGTAAGTTGTGAAGAGAGAGGGAGGAGAAAGGGCCAGAGATGGAGCATTGTTGAATTGTCACAAGAAACATGAAGCTGTCTCAGGAGAAGCTCCTGGATGGGAGCCTCAGTAGTGTGGTTAGGGGGTGAGAAGGAAAAAACCCTAAAGCCTAGGAGACAGTTCCAAAACTGAAAATTGGATATCACAAAATCTAGATGATAGCAAGATGGTGGAATCAAGGATGGTTTGGTTGCTTGTCCTTATGTCCCAAAATCTTTGGGAAAATGTTCTCCATTCTTGGCTGCACTCTCATAAGATCTTTTCAGGAGCAGATTAGAAAAATACTTCCACAATTGCTTCCACAGCTAGAACATAGTGGACAATTTCAGTCACAACATCTGATTCTTTGGTTTTTGACAGAAGAGAGTGAAAAATAGAAGGAACTAGAGAAATTCTGTGGATAGAATCATAGAATAGTTAGGGTTGGAAAGGACCTTAAGATCATCTAGTTCCCCCCCCCCTGCCATGGGCAGGAACCCCACCCACTAACCTCTGTCACCCAAGGCTCTGTCCAGCCTGGCCTTGAACACCACCAGGGTTGGAGCATTTACAACTTCCTTGAGCAACCCATTCCAGTGCCTCACCACCCTCACTGTAAAAAACTTCTTCCTTATATCTAATCTAAACTTCCCCTGTTTGAGTTTGAAGCCATTACCCCTTGTCCTGTTGCTGCAGTCCCTGATGAAGAGTCCCTCCCCAGCATCCATGTAGGCCCCCTCCAGATACTGGAAGGCTGCTATGAGGTCTCCACGCAGCCTTCTCTTCTCCAGGCTGAACTGCCCCAACTTCCTCAGCCTGTCTCCATGCAGGAGGTGCTTTAGCCCTATTATCACCCTCATGGCCCTCCTCTGGACTTGCTCCAGCAACTCCATGTCCTTTTTAAAAATAATCATGCTCTTCTAACTGGGAAAACTAGATTTTAGCTATAAAAATGAATTGAAATTGTAGTGACTAACAAAAACAATCTGATGCTAAACCAGAAATTTTGCCAGTGAACAATTCATAATGAAGCCTGTGATGTTTGTGGAGGTACTGTGAACCTACAAATAGATGAATCTCACTTAGTTTTATACGTCAAGCATGTTGCACTATTGCAGAGCAATGCAGTAGGACTTTGCAGTAGCCCAGGAGCTTAAACTTCGTGCATATTCTGCATAACGGAATAAGGCTAAAATAACAAATAAATAAATAATTCTCTTCTCTGTGATCTTATTTGAGGATTGTGAGAGAAATTGTCATAACTTGAATGTCTGTGTTCCTATTTTTATCAGACTTGCAGTCAACAGAAAAGGGGAGGGAGGGAGAAAATTAACTGAAGTGCTTCAAAAATGCTTCATACTGTAAGGTACTGCATGAAATTCATGATAAGGCTTCTGTAATTGTCAGTGTTGGAAACAATCATTGTCCCGAAAAGTTTCTCTGTAATTGTTTTTTTTTTTTTTTTTTTAATAGCTTTATAGTCACTTATGTGTGCTATAAAAAAAGTAAGGAAAACGTTTGCCAGAAGTGTGACAAAAAGATAAAACACTGATTTGTCTTTTGATTTATTAAAAATGTCTGTATAAATAGAGACTTTTTTTTTTTATTTTTTTAAAACCTTTGTTCTTTGATACAGGAAAGGAAACGTAAATACATCATTACATGTCCAGTAGGCCTTTGATGTTTTCTTGCTGGTGGAGACTGTCATTTTCCCGTATATGGAAAGTGGTATAGAGTTTTCCAAATCGGGTAACAGATGCTATATGATGTTCTTCAGATTTACTTTGCAACCAAAATAATAGGGTGCAGCAGCATTCCTTGGTAAAATGCAAGGTTAGGTGATAAGATCCAATGATTATTGCTTAGGAAGGAGTGTCAGGACTGATTAGGATCTCATTCAGGTTCAGTAGCTGATGGGTTTCCCAGGGCTGCTTGTGCTAGATTGTTATTGACTTGAAATCTTTCCCCCGATATTGAGGAAGGTCAGTAATAGTTGCAGCAAGTACCTTGTTTGTTTTTTCTCCTTGTAGAAACCTGAGCAGGGAATCAGTTTTATAGCACCTTGCAAGTAAATGTGTTATTTACACATGAACTCTAAAGTTTTTGTTGCGCTAAAACCATAAATCAAATCCCAATGCCATTCCCTAGTACCTAATAGTTGTATCTAGGAAGGCGTACTTGACTTAGTGTCTTTTTGAGCCTTTTTGATTTGATTTATCTCTGTGTTGTGAGAAGTTTATAGAACACACTAGCATTTTATATGATCAAGATTAGTCAATTTTAAAGCATCATCCCACTTAATAACAGTAATATTTCTTACTTTGTAGTAGCTCTGCAGCTACACTGTCAACAGCTATAAAAAGAAATTTTTCACTTTTTTTTAGTATTTCCATTTAATGGCAATACGCCAAAGTTCACTGTCATGCTTGAACAAAAATTACTGAAGGCATAAATATTTTTTAGATTTTACCATATTTTTACCATCGGAAATATAAATATCATTAGTGCCTAGGAATAAAGGACTCTCAAGTAGGCTGAGATTGGGGAAACTCCTCCATCTTGCTGTACTTTAATGATCTGTACGCATGTGGTAATGCTGAAAATGCTAAAGAATGTTTGGATTTACTCTTAACTATATTTTTCTGTGTCTCCAATGAGGTAGTGAAAATCTTGGTGAAAATAGTTACAGATTTCTTTTAGCAGTATGGTTATTTAATGTGCTCTGAATGTCTGTTTCTGTCCACAAAGTACTAATTTTCCAAGGACTCATAGTATCTCTCAGCATCTTTGGTGCTCTCAGTTCAAGGCTTCAAAGAGGGAAAAGGTAGATGCAGAGAGATTTGGTAGGATAAATGATGGCCTGAAGACAGTGGAAGAGGGAATTGAATGGTTCTTGCAATGTTGTGGCATTAAATAGGATTCTCAGGGTGTATTGCTGATCTGTAGGGAATTCTCAAAGAGCTGAGTGGTATCCATTGACTGGTGTGTGCCACCACCTTCTGAGAGGTCCCAAGGATTGTAGATTTTCTTCACCTTGTCATGTTGGCTGTTTCCAAAGGTCATTGCTAATCTTTTTTTTTTCTTTTTCTTTTTTATAAATAAAGTGTCTTAGCTCTTACAGAATGTGATGGTCACCATTTGGAGGTGCCTGTCTTTCTCCAGTGATGTTTAGAGGCAGTCTTTGTGGTTACTAAGATGAGATTGCTGATGTAAATTCCACCATGACTGTAACAAATTGATTGCAGTCTGTCAGTTCCTGTTTGGAGGAAAGCCTGATTTGTGTCGCCTTACAACTAACCTATCCATTCCTGTTTTAGTTCACTGATGCAACTTATCATACCATTAGTGGTGTCTGGGTTACTGTTCAAGACATACACTTGGGCCTTGAAATCTCTTGGAAGATGGGTACATAGCCTAAGTAAAACTACTACCAGAAAACTGTTCAGCTGAAATTTGACCTAGTGTCAGATTTTTGATTACAAAGAAACAAACAAATGAAAAAAAACGCCACCAACCAAACAACCAAAAAACGTACATACCTGACTACTTTAGAGACTTCTTTGAGTAAAGAGAATTCTGTGTTAATTTTAATTTTGTCAGCACTTACATGTTGTTATGCCTTTGCCAAGCTTGATAGTGAAATTGGTAAGGAGTTTAAGAAATCCATGCGATGTTTTTGGGTAGACCATAGTTACGTACTTGAGGCTGTATTGCAGACTAACGGGGTAACTGTCTCCAAATCAAAAAATGTCCACTGCTGTATTTATAATAAACCTGTACATTTTTACTGAGGCGTTTGTGTGTTTTGTTCAGGTTTGTTCGTTTTAGCTAATGCTTCATTTACCATGTTATAATAGCAGGAGGTAGCATGCCAACTTCCAGAGTGGCCAGGACACTAGTCTTTTTGACTAGAGGCTGTGGTTCCTCCCTTGAGTGGATCAATTTATCACAGGTCTCATCAGCAAAACCTGTTAAGCTTTCACTGAGAAAAGCGTAAGCAATGCATATGCTTTAGGGTGGTCCTTATTTAAACACACAGCTATTGGTGATTGTTCCAGATACCAACATTAGGAATCTGCCAGCAAAATGTTACTTTATGTAGCTGTTGGTCTTAGGCTGTAGCAATGTAAATTGTTGTTGCTTTTCATTGACCTTAAAAAGTGTTAGTTATTTATTCCATATAGTGATGTCTGGGCAGTGAACTAAGAACTTATTATGTCATGCCTTCTCTGGAGAGGAGAAAGCTCATGCTTCAGCTCAGCAACAAACCGACAGTTACTATTTACTACGGGGGCAGAATATGACTGTATTTGCAAAGGAGTATTTAACACCTTTTAAAGACAATTATCAGTTATCACCAAAGTAATAGTCTAAAAGTAAAACAAACAAAATGCCACCACGCCAAACAAAAGCTCTGAATATGAATTTGTTGTCTTTTTGTGTAGCTGCTGTCCAATGAATTACTAGTCATTAACTGTTTTGCGTATTCTGACTCATGTTTATGATTGTCTGAAGATCAGCTTCTGACCTTCTGACAATTTTTCTTATTACAGTTTTCTCTCTTTCCGTTTCTCAACCAGCAGTCATGTGCTCACAGTGATACACTTTCTTCTGCTACTGCTTCAGTGCTGGTGTTTATTACCTCCTTCATGTTTCCTTGCCTGCAAATCTTTCTGATTGGAGTCGTGAGGGAGTAATTTTCCCTGCTATATATGCTGTAGTTGGGATTTCTAACCTAATCAATATTTTGAGAGATTTTTAAAGTTTAGCAAGCTCTGGATGGCAGTAAAATACAATTTTTTTTGTTGCTTCTGCCGTCTTTTTTCCCCTCATGAATTTGCTCTTTTTTATCTTTTTTTCCTTTGTCACTCCATGTTTACAAAACTCTTTGTGTGTGTATGTATCTATGTATTATTTCCTTGGCCTGTCTGTCCCTGCCTATTTCGTTTTTTTCCACTTAACTTTTTGCTAGAGTTCTCGGATGACACTGGTTGTGTGCTCCTGGTAACATTGCCTTTCCCTGTTGCTGGCTTTTGCAGGTTTTCTGTTGTCTACCTGCAGAAGTCAGGCTCTTTACTCGGAGCTGTGAACGGTGGTTAAAAACCCCCAACCAAAACAGTTAAAAAATGGTAGTGAAGTCTTTACAGAGCAGTGAATAGTCACCTTGCTTAAGATATGTGTTGCTAAAAAAATCCAGATAGAGCAGGTCCGCAGTTCTATGGAGGATTTTCTGAGAATCTTTGCATAAAATGCATCTTTTTTCTATTCTTTAGATCTGATTTAATGAACTTGAATTATTAAGGGCACTCTACATTCCTGAGGCTCAGCTAAGGAAGAATCAGTGGGGAACCTCCAGCTGCATAGGAACATCTTGGATCTGGTTTAGTTTGTTTTAAGTACCTTTTAGCTAAATCAAACACTAAATGTAACACTTGGACACCATATGGATCATGATATTTATGAGAAGTATTCTGAGGGATATGAGATCCATAAATCAGGGAATGACTCCCATTGATCTGTAAGAGTATTCTCTTTCCTGGTAACAGAGATAGGCATGTTTAGTTTTCTTGACATTTCAGGGCAGATTGTATGATAGAAGGTGCAAGAGACTTGCTTGTACTTCACTTGCATTTCATGTTATGTGTTTCTAACAGACTATCCTATCTTCTTTTCTTCTGTACGGAGATAGCACTGTGGAGTTTCTGTTCTTCTAGCATTGTTGACCCAATTTCCATCTGTTTCTGTCACTCTGTCAGTTAATAGCACATTGGCAGGAAAGAAAATAGTTTATGCCCTATTCTCCAGTCACTCTCTTCCACTTCCCTCAGTTATGAAACACTATTTTTTTGAGATCCTCCTTTTCCTCAGCCTCTGCCTCTTTTTTTTCCTGAGATACAACTGTGTACTTTATCATAGTGCTAGCCTTTTTCACATCTGCATTTCCTTGCATGCTCTCAGTTCAGATGGTTCTGCTTCTCAGTGAAAGGTTAGTTTTCTAATCTATATGAAATCTGTCTTTTAGAAACAGACAAAGCTCAAATTGAACTGATCAACTCAAATGAAAAGAAATGGAAAGTACAAAACTGCTTTAACTCCAAACTTGTAAGTAAGGTTAGTATGCATTAGGTCACGTTTGGCAAGAGTGAGCATCTCTGAGTTGCATTTATTAACTGATTCCATGCTCTCAGACTCACTGGAAAAATAAATAGAGAAGTAATTGGTGGAACTTCAAGTTACAACACTGACCAAAGACAGGAGATAATTTTGCATTTGCTGTTCTGGCTGCATATAGAGGTTTTATGTTTGAAAGTGGTGCTTTGTTTTAATTTCATCTGCATCACTTTTTTTTGATGTCTCATCAGAGATGAATAAAAACAAAGTTAAGAAAACTTCCTCTTTTAATTATAAGAGTATTGTGATCCATATTCAGAGCAAAGTATAACTGAAGAAGTCTTTCAATTAAATAGCTATTTGTTTTAACTGGTCACCATCTTGGTCTTTGAATTATTAAACTTCCTCTTTTAATTATAAGAGTATTGTGATCCATATTCAGAGCAAAGTATAACTGAAGAAGTCTTTCAATTAAATGGCTATTTGTTTTAACTGGTCACCATCTTGGTCTTTGAATTATTGCTTATGTCTAACCTTTTGCCTGTTGCTGGCACCTTGGGTGTGTGTCACATGGAATAAATAAGGTGCCGTGCATGGAATAAATAAATCTTTGGTACCACAAGGTCCTTCTTCAGGTAGCAATCTACAAGAGAGACAGCAGTGAGAAGTCTTAACAGGCTTTCCTTTCCTTAAGCCAAGTTTAATTGTTAGTGGGATGCAAAGCTGTGGGAAACTATACTGTGTTCCTGTTGAAGTGTTTCTGGGATCTATCTGGGACTGCATTGTGGTGACATTCAGCAGACAGTCCACTTTCAATCTGCTGATCCAGTTCAATTTCTTTCTGTGCCAGTGACAGCCCCTGTTGCTTGTGTGCATCAGGACCAGCTGCTGCTTAGCCTGGGTCACCTTCGCTTCCTTCAAAAGCAGATGTGGCTTGAGTGCTTTTGGACTGGTGGGGATCTCAGTGTAGTATTTTGTAGTAGATATGTGTGTGTATTTATAAGACAGCAGTGGTGTAAGAAAGGAATGCGCTAAGAACAAGGACAGCGTAGGTTATTCAGTATCAGGGTAATAGTGACATGTGAGAATACGTAGTTACTGTAGCGTGGGATAACAGGAGAAATGGCTGTTACTTTGTAAAGGACCTTGTAATTTTTTTCCTGTGTGCCCTCTTCTGTGCTCAGTCCAAGTTTTTACCAGACTACCTCCGTGCACTGACAAGGTTCCTGCTGCGGGCTCCTGAGCTGGCACATGAATGCATCAGTACTCTGTAGTGCACTTACTGAACTTTTTTTTTAATTACACATAATCTATTTATTCAACTTCACTCTGCCTGGGAGGGTTGAAACACTTACATATGTGCTTCACGTATAATACATACATGGATAAATTCTCACTCTTCGCCTTGCAAATGAAGTCACAAGACAGTGGGGTGTTGACACATTCTAACTTCTGACTGCTTCATCTTGCCTATTGCATGCCCATCTTTCATGAAACCTGGGGAAAACCCTGCTGAGGGCTACTGCACAGGCACAGTACAGTTCCTGTTCTGATATATCTTTCCTTTTCCAGTGTGCTGGGGTACAGTACTGGCAGGTGCACTTTCTCCTCTTAGTTCAAGAGGGAAATAAGACTCAGATTTTACCAAAGGTCCAAACTTCTGCTGGGTATGGACCTCACTGTCCGTACCATAAGAGCCACCTCTGTTCAAGGTACAGAGCCAATCAAGTCTTGAGAATATCCAATGGTGGAGCCTGTGTAACCTCTTTGTTTAATCTTTTCCACTACTTGACTGCCCTCATGGTAGAAGAGTTTCTTCTAATACCCAGTCTGAACGTCTCTTGTTTCAATTTATGCCCATTGTCTATTGTGTTCCCACAAGGCATCACTGGGAAGATCCTGGTCCCTATTCTTGATACCCCTTGCAGGAGTTCTCCAGCTCCTTGCAAGTGTTGGAAGGCTGCTGTTACATCCCTTCAAAATAATTTCTTCCTCAGGCTGAACAGGCCTGTTCCCTTAGCCTGTTCTCACAGAGCAAGTGCTCCAGCTACCTGACCATCTTGGAGGCATTGCTTATCTTGCTCTAGTTGATCTTTCTGGTATTGGAAGACCAGTGCTGGATGCAGTATTGTAGATGTGGTCTAATGAGTGCTTGGCAGACAGGGACGATTGCTTCTCTCAGTCTGCTAGCTGTGTTCGTGATAATAAGGGCCTGTGCATCCTCTTGTGTAAAGAGAAGCTGTGTTGCCCCATGCAAGGGGTGAGCAGAGGGCTAAGGCTATCTAACAAAACAAGGATGTTTTAAACTGCATCTTGTATTGTCATGCAAGTAGCAGGAGGCAGATGGCTGAGCCTTCATCTCTGGTAGTGATCAGTATGCCACCATGGTGTGTCTCTTTCTGCCTCCAACTGTTATCAGACTGGTGGTGGAGTGACCTGTGGTGGGACATATGCAAGGTTATTGTTGTATGCAGCACCACACAGAGAGAATTGTACACATGCTTAGCTGTACTGCTGGCCCATTTTGCAAGATTTATTGTTGGAAACAGTACCCTTTTCTGGCATGTCAGAGTCCTTGTTCATTTGTTGCTTCCTTCCCAACACTTTCAGCCAAGAAGCAATAGGCAGAATTTTATGGGTAAAGATTTGGGAAGAGGCCAATAACAGAAAAAAAGGGACAAGAAATGAAAGGCACTGAGAGTTTGTGTTTACCTGTCCAGCTGCAGTGTTGGCCACTGGAAAGATTTCACCATCGTACCACCACCTTCATGATTATAAGCATTTGCAACTGTGTTTTCCTCATTTACCTTGCTTGGCAATTGTTGACTTTGGGGAGAAAAAAGCTATGTGATTGTGCATGAGAACTCTCAGTAGTGAGGAATTTACTATTAAGGCATAATAGTGACAAGAAACTAGGAACCATCACAAAATTTGACTGCTTAAATACTAAATTTATGAATTTATTTCATCTCATTTAAGTCACTAATAGAAAGATAGGGTTTTGAACCCTATTTTCAATTTTTATCTTGGCATCAGAGAACAAAGTTGGTAGTGTTTCAGAAAGTCCAGGAGCTGTGAATAGAAGGGTAGACACCTGTAGCTGTCTCTGAAAAGCATGTCATTGTTATTGTAATCTCTGCTGCTTTATCTGTTGTTTATATGAGTAAATTGTATAGTCTGATAGCTTTTAAATGCATTGTATCATTACCACGCATGTGAAATCAAACCATGAACATTTGTATAAGCAGATGGAAACTGTGAGAATGAGTCATTCTGTCCTTCACATGGAGTTCTGGATTATTTGTGGTTTTTGAAAAATTGGAATGGACAATGAAATGGGGATTACACAGAAGGGAATTATCGATTTATTCTTAATTTCAAATTAAGAAGAAGGAGGAATATGTCTACTGTTCCCATAAGAGAATACCAGACAATGAGGGTGAAAAAAGAAAAACGTTACCTTCCCTGGTTCTTGGAAAAATAGCCCCTAAAAAAAAGAAAAGGATTAATTTGGAAATCTTGATGTAAAGTATTACGGTGTTACTGGTTTTCATTCTTTGATGGAATTATAGTATTTGGAAGAAAGGAAACTATATAATTTTCACCTGTAAACCCATCAAGATTTGGTAGTGTTGTTATGTAAGATGGGAATCCCTGGAGTTAGACACGTACAGAAATACTGGCTTGTGATAAGCAGAGAAAGCATTTACATGAGTAACTTTTCTTTCCTTTTTTTTTTTTTTCTTTCTGCATAGAAGTTCTTATTACTTGAAAATATTCCAGAATTTGGGAAGGGGGAGGGGAAGTGGAGGTGGAGAACAGCACATTTATCATGTTATAAGTAAGAGCAGAATTTAGAAACTACTTGCATAATACAGTGTCGTGCTGCTTGAGATACCCATCCATGATTAATAGGAAAATTTAGGAAAGTTGTAAGAAAATCTGCCACTGCTATGTGCATGAATTATACCCCAGTCAAACCTAGAACCTGTGCAAAAAACCTGCACTGTAGAGGTTTGATAAATATCTATATGTACATCTTTATATAGTATGTCAGGACTATGCTGGAGTAGGTAGACCAAGCATTTAGACCCAGGCAAAACATTCTGCTTTTATGGTGTAACTGTGTGCTTTCTTGTTGATATTCTTAAAAGACATCAGCAAGATATTGAAGGGATAAAAAAATCATAGGCTGTAGCAACTTTGGGTTATACTATGTGGGGTTTTTTTTTTTCTTACTCTGCTAAATCTGCTGATGTAAATCAGAAGTAAAGTCAGTGAGAAACTCAGGTTCAGTCTGTTTTTTTTCTGGCTTATATTCATGGAGTTTTGTCTCCTGGATATTTTGAAAGAATTTGGAAGAAAAGAATTTGGAAACATGAGGCATCAGCCTTTGTGATTCCACTGGTGATTGCTTAAAGATATTTAAAAGCAAAGTTTTCTTAAATGTCTATGGGGTTTTCCATGTCTAGGTAAAGTACAAGCCCAGGTGAGCTCTGGCTTAGCTCACTGGGTGATATCCTGGGAGCAGTCTAGTAGTGGCAAATGGTAAGATATGGGAGTGTCTTCTCCCTTCTTGACTGATTTCCTGTGCTCTTCCACAGATTTTCCTGTTGCAGTCAGATTTTTATTTACTGTTTTGTTTTGCTACATTTGCCTCTGCCTTCCAAGTCTCCCTGAGCTTTCTGTGCATCTTTTATGGTTCCTCCTCCAGCAGTGGCTCTCACTTTTTGTTCTGTTGTCAATACCAATTAATGTGCTGCTGACGGGTTCCTGCACAGCTCCAGGCTAACCTGTACTTCTCAGTGTGCTACTGATTCATTTTCTTTCCTTAGGCATTGGCATCCCATAGCTGAGGAATAGGTGAATTATTGAAAGGGTGAGTGCCTGACTCCACTGAAAACTGGCAATACTTTTTGCATTCATGGTGTTTGGCTCTTACTCTTTTTGATCTTTTTGCTGAATCTGGATGTCACTTGGCTGTGATCTGTATTATAACAATTCTTTTATTATATGGTAAGTTTCTTAAATATGAACTGTGACCCCCCTGCTGTATTTTTTCAAGTCTTTAAAATGTTTTTTTTAAAGAAGGTTTTGACCTGAATTACTCAGGAAGCAAGACTCACCCATATCCTTAACAACAGATCTTTCTATGTGTAGTAAATATGAAATTGCAGAAAAGAGTTAAAAATACGAGAAATGGGGAAAATACGAATGTCACTTAAGAGCTGGAGGATTTTTTCATTCTGAAACAATTTTTGGTAGGAAATAGGAAGACAGCAATCCTTGGTGATTAGAGCGTGCACCCAGCTGCCCGAGTGGCACAGTGCTGATGGTGGCCTGGCAGCATTTGCCCTGTCTTTATCAATCCTGCTTAGAGTGGTTTTCAAGGGAGTTGGTTGAAATCAAAATCTCAGTATGGGAGCATTACAAATTCGAACAATCCATTTATCTGCTGGCCGATATCTGAAAATGTATTTGGTCATCTTGATATTGTATGTACGAAGCAATTTAATACTGTTACCTCTATGTTTTTTTCCCTAAAACTGAGCCAATACTGGCCACCTGAGGAATGCTAATGCTTTTAGAAAACATTAGAAATTTACAAGATTTTACTTCTTTTTCAAAATAAGCTGGCTTCTAAAATTCTAAAATAATCTCCTCTAGGTTCCAGATCTTCTAGCTATACCTGTTTTCCATACTTCCTCTTCTGCCAGTGATTACAAGATTATTATGTAGTCCAGTTCTCTGTGATTTCAGGTGTTCTTCATTGTATAACATATATTTGCAGAGCTAACCACTCCACTATTTTGATAGAGTAGAATTTCTTTATGGAATTTCAAATGGTAAGAGTAATGAAATTTGATATTAGTATTGGTTATTCAGTTTTTACACTGTTTTCTCTAAAATATAAACATAATTTTCTGCCTTGTTATTTTTCAGTAAATGGCTCATTTTTTTCAGCCTCTAGCAGAGGACACTAAGACACTAACCTATGTTTTGGGGCCAGATACAGTCAGAATATTTAATGTGATCCCTAACTTTAGCTTTTGAAGGCAGCCCAAGATAGAGTCTCTGTAGATAGGTATCAGTGCAAGTCCTGTAGCACAATGGTTGCACCATGTGTCTGCCTATATGATGCTATGTGACCTTTCACTCACTCCAGGAGTGAAGATGTTACGGCATACTCAACAAGCAAGTGGAATATCCTTGCTTGTAACATTTATTTATTTGTTTATTTTTTTCATGGATCTTACTGTTAGCTAATTCTCCCCAAAACCAATGCAAACTCATCTCTCTAGGGGAGTTTTCTCATAAGCACGAACTTGTATTTAGCTAGCATACCGGAGCAACTTTCTCTTTTAGCTTCAAATAAGAGGTACAGACACAAATTATGTGAAAAAGTGAGTCCCTTGGATAAGAAGATAAAACAAACTAATTGCAGCCAGAGTGTCTATTCTGCATGCAGCTGGCTAGATACCAGTAGCCAAAGAGAGTGCCATCTTCAGAGATGTTTATGGAGAATGGTGAAATCTTCCTTGTCCACTTCATTGCCCAGGTACTGCAGTAATGAAGCGGTATTATCTGCTAGTTACATTATTTCTCCTCCAGAAGCCTTTATAATTACATGTGAATAAGTGACCTTGCACAGAAAGTTTAAACCAAAACAGAGAAATCCCTCTGGTATGAAAGTGCAACTGAGCAAGAGTTTCAAAGCAAGAAGTCAGCTGTGGGCAAGATTTCCCTCCTGCTGCTTCTTTCCCTGCTATCGTACATCTTGTATGTCTTTCTGTGAATGGCATGGTTTCAAGGTAAGGAGAGGCAAGCAGTCCCATGCCTCTTCAAATCTGGTGGTAAGGTGCCAGCTTAAACAGTCCCTGAGTGAGCACAACTTAATACCTTGTCATCTTTTTCCTGGGTAAATTATTTCATCTCATGTCTTTTATATGAGAATTAATTGGAGATCTCCCATCTTTCTCCTCTGTTTTTGTGCTATTTGTGGATGCAGGTTCAGATCATGATCAACAGAGTGGGCCCTTGCAGGCTGGAGAGGGAGCTTCCCTACCTGTCCATCAGTTGTTGTGAGTTTGGGTTGCATACAAACTGCTGCATCATTACACACTACTTAATTTCAATCTGAAACTTTTGCATAGACTACACTGAAGATCTAGTTATGAAAGCATAACTAGCGTTTGTAGTTTTTCATAATTCTTATAAGATTGGTTTAATTTTATTTTGCTGTTTTCCATTTTTCTACTCTATTACTGCAACTGAAAATAAGTATATTCCTGCCCCCCCCCCCCCCCCCTTTTTTTTTAACCTTGATTTAATTAGAAAGGCAGTTACTACAAACAAAAATTAGGAGAGAACATATATAGCCTAATGTGACAGTCAAGGATGGTAATTGGTATTATGAAAAGATCATACAAAGCATTCCCCCTTGTCTTATCAATACATGCCCTTGTAAAAGGTCCTTTAGGCACTGGAAGGCTGCTAGAAGGTGTCCCTGGAGCCTACTCTTCTCCAGGCTGAACAAGCCCAACTCAGTGCCAATACTGGTCCCTGCGGAATGCCACTCCTCACTGGTCTCCACTTGGACATTGAGCCATTGACCGCAACTCTGAGTGTGACCATCCAGCCAATCCCTTTATCCACCAAGGGGTACATCCATCAAATCCATGTCTTTCCAGTTTAGAGACAAGGATGTTGTGCAGGACAGTGCCAAATGTTTTGCACAATCCAGGTAGATGCTTTCAGTCACTCTTCTGTTATTCACCAGTGCTGTAAAACCCCATTGTAGAAGGCCATCAAATTTGTCGGGCGTGATTTGCCCTTAGTGACAGATGTGATGGAGCCAAACCTCTGTTTAGGAGAATAATTCAGATTTGTGTATTTTGTGGCTGTTCTCTGGTTAAAAGATATCACAAATTTTATGTTGTGGGCAATTTACCAATGACCCTGACTTTTGACAAGGGTTATAATTCTGTAACCATAACTGTGAACATTGCAGTTAGAAAATACACACACACAAATATTTCTTAGTTATACCGTAAATGTTGGATAAGTCAGAATGAGGTATGAGCAAGTTAATATCAACACATGCTTGAATTTATCTTAGTATTTGAATCTGACCTTTTTCAAAAGAGCGAAAGCTGAATCTTCATCCCATTATATCTTGGAATGTGGTTTTTATTCTTTTTGTTGGTTGAAATTGTGGAAAAACAGATGAAAACCTTACAGCTAAACAAGTCTTTGGTAAAACTTTTATCTTTCATCACTGGAAAAACAAGGAAACTTTCAGGTATTTTCCTGAATTTGTGGAGGTTTTACTGGTACTGTTCCCAAATATCGAAAGTGTAGGTTGTTCCTCAGAAGGAGCCAGAGATTGAGTGGTGGTTTGATTTATTAATCAAGCTGTGCAGTTGAATCAGGCAGTACAGTAACTCACAGCAGAGACACCATACTGTGTATCCTGATTTGTTCTGGAACTTCTTGTATAGATCTTTATACAGGATTAATCCTAATAGCATTAGTGTGGTAAGACATATTGCTAAGTAGACTTAGACTAATAACAAAGACTTAAAACAAACAAACAAAAAAATCCTTTGGACATCACTATTAAATAGCTGACATGACATCAACCTCTTTAAACAATTCCCAGCTTTTTTGCAGACATCTTGGACAAAAGGAAAACTGAGCAACGGATTACCAGGGACCATGCTAGCACTGTTAGCCTTTTGAATTAAAGGCTGTTGCTGTCCAGAACGTTGTAACGAAGCATGATATAACCTTAAACTTATAGTTAAAAACCAGATCTGATAATTTAATCACTTGTATTTCAGCCTTCTATTTCAGTCAAAAGTATCCAATGGTACAATGCATCTTAGATAGTTTTCAGGTAATGTAATATCTTTAATACTAGTGTTTTTAATGATGCTGAAGACATACTGTCAATACGCTTAAAACAAATGTGAATGCTGAAGATAGGATTTAACACTAGTCTTTTTAATGTGTTTGAGACAAGAATTTCCGTAAATTAGAAGGGATGTATCTAAACCCATGTCTTTCTGGTTTGATATACTGTGTGGGTGGTTTCATAAATCAGATGCAGTTAAAGTGACAGCCCATAGTAGAATGATCTGCTAATTTAATTTTGCTAAATGATTCTTTTTTTAAATCATCATAATACATTGTGATAAATAGTTAATATGATCAGTTTGAAGGCCAATTTAAATTTCAGCAGATATTTTCACTTGTCACATGTTGTTTACTTTCATAGTCAAGTGCAAATACTTTTCATTGATATAATCAGTTTAAATAGTAATTTCAAGCATAATAAAGCACTGCTTCTTCAAGGCTAAGGATACCTTTTTTTACTTAAAGTTTGGAGCTACTGCTTCCGAAGTAAGTAATGATCTTAGATACATTGGGTCTTAAGTGGTTTGCACTGATTGTTGAAATACCTGTGAACTTCTGAATACTGTGGAAGAAACCATATCTTTTGCAAATGATCGGAAGTAAAAACTGGTGTATGATAGGGACAAGGTATATGTTCCTATGCTGCAGAATAGAGAGAAGGTTTGACTTGAGAGTCTGGGTTTGCACAGACGTGCTCTTTGCTGCTGTTGCTAATGGTGTACCCTGGGACTGTGGCTGTGACACCTACCTCACAGTCTTGTCCACACATTTCACAAGGGGACTAGGACAAAAAACCTGTTTGACCTGACTCCCACTCTGTGCTTTCCATATTAGAAAGGATGAGTACAGGTGATTGCTGTGGTCATAGCACCAGCATCATGGTATGTAACCATGGTGAAAAGTAGGACTATGAAAGTTTATGAGAATGCTTTTGGCATTCAACATGTGCATAACATAAATTTTGAGCTGCATGTGTGGCAATTGAGGTTTTTTTTTGTTTGTTTGTTTGGTTTTTTTTTTTTGGTTTGTTTTTTAGGGGCAGGTATTCTGTCATCTACATGCATATCTCAGGGCTACTGTCTGAAGACTGCTGTTCATTAAAGGTGTGCATTATGCACTGTTCACTGCTACAGTCTTCCTTGGTTGTCAGCAAGCCCTAACTGTGAGGTGGCTTGTTGCCTTTCCCATCTGTCCATTACTGCTTTCCAAACAGGGCTTATGACCCTCCTTGCCAGTCTGGCGTTTGTTTTTCTCCTCTATACAGAAGAAGGGAGGGTGAAATAGAAGAAGTGAAATTAAAAAGTCCTTCTGGAAGTATCTTCCTTGTCCCAAGGAACCTGTGCTGATAGCACCTTTTTCATGCAAGAGCTGGTTCCAGTTGATGTCCTCTAAGCAAAGCCTCAGTCTGTTTCCCTGTGTGTTGCTGGAGCTGTGGCTAAGCCATTTGGCTGGTTGGCATCATCTGGCTGTGAGAGGGGTGGTGATGGGGGAGCCCCCAGTTTGAAAATGAAGGAAGATGGGCAGCAGTGTATGCAGCACTCCTGGTGGTTTCTCTGGCTGAAGCTACAGCTTAGGTGGGACTTGGGAAGACTTGGCTGTAACTACAAAAGAATAGGCTGGAGGGTGTCATGCCTGCAAATTCTGTTTTCTAATTTTCAGTGATAGGAGCTACATGAGACAAGTGGCTAACATAATGGGTGGGAATGCATTTCACTGTAAGCTTTTATACTTACAGTGGCATTATTCATCCATCTGCCAGTATCCAACCTGGGATGGTTCTTACTTTTCTTCCAGGAAAAACTTCCTTCTATCGAAGTGTTGCATCTTTGCTCTTTCTGTGCAGTTATTAATCCTTGGGAACCTGAAATGCCCAGGCTGTCCTGTATTTCTCATCTGTTTTCCTCTGTGTATAGTGACACTATAAATGAGGGGATGTTCCACAGCCTCTTAATGAATTACTCTGCTCCATTGTGCTATGGTGTAGAAAGCTGGCAATGCAAGATATCCTCTGAGAGGGTGGATTGGGTCAATAGCAGAGTGTGGCCTGTATGAAATCCAGGCAGCATTTCTTATAATGTACTGCTTTCGCATTTCTAAGCAGGAAACATTCAGCTTTTGGCTAAAACCTGAAATCCTTCGTAATTTTTCATGGGTGTTTTAAATATAAAATGATAAAAATAAACTACTTTTTACTGGAACCATGCATTTCATGGAAATAAAACTTGTAAATGGCAAATAAAACTTTCTAACAAAATACAATTTTGAATGAAAATATGTATAATCTATACAAGGCACAGAAAATTTATGAAAGATCACATTAGAGAGAGCCTAGAGTCTGAACATGGAAATGTTTCGGACTGCATATCACCCTTCAAATGCGTACTTACTGCTTACTCCCTCTGTAAAGATTAAGCTGCAGATGTTGTTGTGTCGAAAATGCTATGCCTGTGGTCTTGTAACTCTGAAATATGAGAGGCTGGGGTACCTGGCAGACATGGGAAGCTTTGAGTGGTAACAGAAGGCGTAAGTGCCTCACATGGTTGTAAGGTGAGTATTTTTGTTTGAGGCTGAAGATGCTGGAAAGTAGTAAGCATCGCTTTCCTCAGAGTGTTGCTGGCTCACAATAATATTCCTGTTCTGGAAGAAGCTGTTTAATTTTGTCATTTCCTTCTTTATGTGGTCTTTCTTATAATGGAACTTTCTGTTTGGATGCAAAGTTGCAGGATCATAGAATCACAGATTCATAGAATGGTTTGTGTTGGAAAGGATCTTAAAATCATCAAGTTCCAACCCCCTTGCCATGGTCAGGGACTCATCACACTAGACCAGGTTGCTCAAGGCCCTGTCCTGTCTGGCCTTGGACACTGCCAGGGATGGAGCATTCACAGCTTCCTTGGGCAACCCATTCCAGTGCCTCACCACCCTCACAGTAAAGAACTTCTTCCCTGTATCTAACCTGAACTTCCCCTGTTTGAGTTTGAACCCATTACCCCTTGTCCTGTCACTAGAGTTCCTGATGAAGAGTCCCTCTCCAGTGTCCTTATAAGCCTTCTTCAGATATTGGAAGGATAAATCTATGAAAATGAATGAATTATGGTTCTGTGAATGAGTAGGATTTGACTATTAAAGCTGTCTGTAAAATGCCAAAGCCAATAGTAGGAACATAATGTAAAGGTGTAAAATGTCAAATGAAAAAGTGATGTCTGATAGATTGCGGTTCTGAGACACTACAACCTTTGGTACTGGATATTATAGCACAGTATTGACACATTTACTGTCAAATCACTTGCCTTCCTGTACGTGGAATGTACCTGCCTTGATCCTCCTCGATTCTGCACTAATGGATTTAAGACATCATGGTACTCCAGCTGTACTCACTGATGTAACTTCAGTTTCTGTACACCACTTCTATTTTAAGGTCATTTAGTTTTGTCTTTTTTCAGCACATGACTATACCAAAACAATGCAGTTAAACATAGATTTGTTCACTCTATTGAAAACAAATTTCAGCTGGTCGGTCTCTGCAGTCAGTGGGCAGGATAAATGGGTGGGATTTAGATGCATTACAGGAACCTGTTCATGTTGTTTCTGTAAGGCATGGCTGATAGTAGTTCTAGAGTAAATATTTCTAACACAAATCCAGTAAATTATGAAACAGTTCTGT
>NW_009917945.1:70329-81305 GCF_000696875.1 Nestor notabilis | reverse complement strand
AGAGTGCTGGGATGCATCTGACTTTCTAGCATGTGTAAATATTTACCATTCGGCTTTGTGCTTCTTCTTCTAGACATTACCCAAAGCAATCCTTCACTACAGTGGCCGATACACCAGAAAATCTTCGTCTGAAGCAACAAAGCGAATTGCAAAGTCAGGTAAATCAAATAATTCTTTTGTCTTACTAATATTAGACTGTCAGTCCACTTCTCTATAATTTTTTTGAAATAGAATTAGTATTTCTTCCTACTGATATATAGTAGCACTCTAATTTGTTAAAATACGCATAAGTTGGTATAACACTGCAAACTTGCTTTTATTTCATTTACACTAGTTACCATACTATTGTAAGTCCATTGACATAACCAAAATCCTGCATTTTCAACCGTATACAAAGTATCTAAGTATTTTTTAATGTTTGAAATGTTATAGCTCAACCCAGAGGGTTCATTTCCCTTAGACAAACTGTCATTGTTAGCTTGCTTCAAACTTAATCATAAAGTAGCAAACATTAGCAAACATTAGAAGCCTTTAATATTTGTCAACAGAGAACTGACCAAATAATCAGTTTATGGATCTGTTATGTCCTCTGTGAACTCATATATAGAGCAGTCTGCAACCCAGTTGTGATAAATATGTTATAAATAAAAACTTATATAGGTTAATAAGAAATCCTTTGAAATTAAAATGTAAAAATAAAAGGGGGGGGGGAGGAAAGGAAGAAAATGACAATAGACTTATGTGACCCAAACATGATGTTTGTTTACTATTGTTGCTTGGTAGTCCATAAGATACAGTTGTTACTGATAATAATTCCTTAATTGCCCCTCGTCCTCCTCTTCTCCTCCCTCCTTCCCCCAGTTTCCTGCTGTTTGATTTTATGCGATGTTGGAAGTTGGCCTGGCTGTGTGAGACAACTGCTAACATTTGGTTGCGTTTTATTTTTTGAAAGTCATGGGGTGTTTTTACTCTTGTGGAGTAAATCCTAGTCTAGATTTAGTTGCAATCTCTCATTATAAATTGATAATTATCACTGTCTATTAACGTAAGAAAAACCTGTAGTGGAAAACAGACAGGAGACAATAATAGCTTTCTTATCTGGGAACTCTCTGTAGGATAAGGGGCAAAATCAAAGGAGTGCTAAAGAGAAATGATAGCACAGACATTTAACATGCTATGTATTTTTTGAAGTTCTTTACCTTTTGTCAGTACAATTATTGATTATAAAGAATCAATAGATTATTAGCGAAATTCTTTCATGCTGAAATTCTGCTGTTTGGAAAGAGGAGTTTGTGGAACATGTATCTCCTCTTGACTTCAGTGGATTTTGTTTCATTTTCTTGTACTTCAGTGGTTCTGCATACGATAGTTACCATTTTGTCACAGTGTTAATAGCGAACTATACTTTATACAGGTTTGTTTAAAAGAATATAAACTTTGACACCACTGTTTGTTTGTTTTGTTTTTTTTTTTTTTTTTAGTGATTTGATGGAAAACATTGGTATTCAGGAGAATAATAAAATTTTATTCCTCTTTCTGTCAGTTTTTCACTTTATGGTCTTTTGTTTCTGTGCATGCATCATGTGGGTATGATATCTGTGCATGTGGATATATACAAATCTCAGGCGAAAACTTAAAGCAATCAGGTGTACATTTTGCCTATGGCTACCTTTATCATCTTATTCATGGGTTATCAGTTATACCGTGGTCGAGTTTGCCTGCTGGGATTTTAAAGGTTCACCTACACGAGTCTAATTTGGTGACAGCTCTCCAGCGATGGGCTGAGTGGAAGAGAATCCAGCTGACTTCCTCATGGCTATGTTACCTGCTTTAACTGGAGAGCTTGTTTGAAGTTGATTAAGAAAAGTATGGATGGGAGGAATCCTGTTTGGTTATTTAGAGAGGACAGCTCTCCTGTATGAAATCCCGACAGATCAGAATCTCATTTAGGAAATGTACCTTGCTTAAAGCAGTCCACTTTCTCCATGGTAATTGTGATAATACCTTGAGGGACTAGGGGCTATTGAGAATTGTCAGGGAGGTGTAGAAGTCAGATGGTAGTCATCAGTTTGAGTTAAGAGTAATGCAGTAAGGGCTGAAATAATTTCTGGTTTATGACTGTGGGCTATCACAGTGCATGTTGAGCTTTGTGCATCTCCAGTTTAGCTTGCACATTCCAAACTTGCCTGTATCAATTGTCTGTCTTGGCTAAATGTTGACTAATCCACGAGTGTAGTCTATTTCCAGAGCCTGTAAGAGCAATAGCTTTCCCTAACCTATTTGAAACATGCTGGCAGGGCACTTTGGAAGTATAAGGGAACTTGTTCTGGTATTGTTCTTTATTTGTGAACAGAGAACTTGGTATTCTAGGACTGGATATGCAATAGCAATGAGAAACTTGGAGTCTGCTTCTGTATAAACGTCCTGCAATTGTTCACAATGTGCTGGCATGAAATGTTAGATAAGGATCTCCATTCAAATTAAGGGTGGAGAGAAACCCTTAATTTGTACAGTGTGCCTTTTTTCAAGGTTATTAGGCATCAGAAGATTTGCAGTTGATGCAAATATTGTCTTAAATTATAAGGGCACAAATTTACCTACTTGAAAGAAAGGCTGTAATGTTTCTGATCATAATTTGCTTCCATGGTGTTGATTCATATCAGAACTGCGTAAAGTAGCCTAGCCTGTAAATTGTTTTAATGCTGAGATAAAGATTCCAGAGATTTTTCATAAACCAATCTAAATCTTGTCATAAAATAAAATGTAAATTATGAGTAATTTCTATAATACTTTGAAGAGTATAAGGACAGAGAAATTGCCACTCTGAGTAAGCCCTATTGGCCATCTAGTCTATCATCCTATCTTTTCAGAGAAAGTTGCAAGACTCCCAACTGAAACAAATACATGATATATAATTTGCCATTGTTCAGGCCTCATTCTATTTCAGTAGAAAGAAGTGTGTACATGGCTCAAGGAAAGCCTTTCACATGAAACCAAACTTGGCTGGATAGAATCACATTATTACTACCTTCCAGTATTCATCAGAGCTGCTTGTGCCTCCTGCCAATACAGTGACAATTTGGGACTGAACAAATTCTGTGTTAAGTAATGTAAAAAATTATATTAACTTTATATATAAATGCTTTTCTACAGTAATAGCTGCTTTATAGTTTCTAAGTAAACATCTTCATTGCTTTTAGTTCTGAAGAAGCACAACCCTGTGTTTAACTGCAAGCGTCTTTTCAAAATCTGTAGCTTTAGAACTATTGTTTATCTTACTCAGAAAAGCAGGAGGAATCGGTAAAGGAAACACCATTAAATATTGTGTAAGTTAAAAGATACATGGTTTTGAAATCTGTTGTTTTCGTTTTCATTTAAGCAGCAATTGACAGCATTTTAAGTTGAAGTGTTTGGTCCTCTATCAAGGATCCATTAAGGTCAGCATCAGGTGCCAGGCTGTCATGTTGACATAACATGATAAGAGTAAAACAAATAAAACCAAAATACTGTTTTCTGGAGGAGTCAATAGAAAACCGATTGCTCTTTAGAACACTTGAAAAATTATGTTGTTAAGAAGTCAAAGGGCAACATTTAAAAGCTTTCCAGAGAACCTTCTTCTTCTATACAATATAATTTCAGGGTTTTTCCTTCCTTTAGCCTTTTGTTTCCTTGGGCTTTTATTCAATTGTGTAGTTCGAAGGAGACACAAATGCATTTTAGGAGAGGCTCCAAGTTTGATTTCCCATTCTGGAAAACTCCCTAGTTCAGTGTGCTGCCTGACTGAAGAAAAATGAGTTTTAAGACCTTTCATTCTCTAAATAAAGAATATAAACAGGGAACTAGTGTCTCAAACAAGATTTTTCTTTACACCTCTCTATGAAAAATTCATCTTTACTTTGTTGGGGGCTTGTGCATTCTCTTACTCCATAGCATGTAATGGGTATTTACACCTGCACTTGCTTCTCCTAGATAAACTCAGCCTGTAGCTGAGTTTATTCTTATAAACTTATATTGTTATAAGTTACTGATAATTTATCTCAGCAATGTTTACTTGGGCATTTTCTTCAGGTACCTTAGCTACTGATCTCTCTAACTTTATAACAGTGTAAATTGCTCTGTGACCTTTAGTTCTTGTCTGTGGCAATGCTATGCAGATAAAAGCAGCAACTCCAGTTGAACTTGCAGAAAGAAACTGAGATGTTCTGCAGCAGTTCTTGGCAGGAAGGCTATGTAAGTGTTGGATCAAAGGGAGGGCCAGTGATGAAGGTGGGTTCTCATACTTCAACACTTTTGGAGAAATCTACTTTCTGCTAAGTCTTGGGAAACTTGATACAAATCACAGGTATCATACCACTGCTTTCTTGTCCTAATCTCTGGGGACACAGCCTAAGGCTGCTGTCCCTGGAAACTTCCAGTGCTCCTAAAAAGGTCATAAAATGTTGATTTTTAAGAAGTACCACCTTTCCTTACATAGTCTCCTTAGGAGATATATCCGAGTGAATGAGGCTATTACTGTTATAATCTGGTATTTTAAGAGTCCTTACTATCTGAGGAATTTCTTGTGTTTGTATTTTTATCTGCTGAGTCTCACAGGAAAAATCATGGTAATATTGAACAGTTGGAGGAGAGCAGAAAAGGGAATGAAAAATCCTTATGGTCAGATGTTTGCCTCTGGGATGGCCATACTCTTCCCTGTTCAGGTTGAAAAAGAGACAGTCTGCCTAGTGTTTCCCTGCGAAAGCACAAGAGATGATGGGTGTAAAGTGAAATACAGAAAATTCCGTTTAAACATAGGGAAAAACTTATCCAGTGTGATGGTGACTGACCACTGGCAGAGGTTGTCCAGAGAGGTGGTGGAGTGTCCATCCTTGGAGATTCTCGGAGGAGGACTGGGCACAGTCCTGAACAATCTGCTGTAATTAACTGTGCTTTGAGTAGAGTGATGCACGAGATGATCTCCAGAGTTCCTCTCCAGCTTCAACTGTTCCCAGATTCTGTGGTTCCCTTCCATCCTGTCCTTCCTCAGATTCCTCTTCACCATTGCTGTTATTATTTTTCTTGGTGCCTTCTCCTTGCCTCTCTGTTCCAAGAGTATGTGTTAGCAAACCTCCAGGCAGATTCTTTTTATTAGCTTTTTTCCTCAATTTATTAAAAAGCTTATTCAGTTTATATGCTCTGCTTTTATGAAGTCTTTGGAATGAAGTGCCACAGTGAATGCCATTGGGGAATGAAATGCTGGATGGATTACTAAAGCAGACTTTTAATGGATTTCCTGGGGTACCCTGAGTAAGCTCATTGGAGAAGTCATGGAGAAAACAGTCGTAGGAGCTAGAGGCAAAGATAAAAATATCCTCCTTAAGCTGAGGAAAGGAGGAAGAAATATGGGATAGCAAGCAGAGAGGCCTGACTATAGCTTCATGTGTAATTTTCTAAGTTGTGCCAGAGGACCCTGGAAGAGCATTTCAAGACTGGATTTTTCCAGATAGCCATCAGGCACTGATTATTCTGAAACCAATCCACCATATGTGTATGAAGAGAGAGGTGAGAGAAAGGGAAAAGTGCAGGCTTCTCAGTTGTCTTCTTGCTATTACTTGTGAGTGAGAAGTCCTGGAGTAGTTGCTTTGGCTTGTGCATTAAAATAAACCCAGATTGCCTGCAGGAAGTTTTCCCTTGCTCCCCTGTGAGCCCCTGCACAGTAGCATTTTGTAAATCATGCTCACCTACAAAATGTGATTTTTTTTATTCAACTTGTGGTATGTTCCTTCTTCGCCTCTGAAGCCTGTTTAAATGACTTGTTTTATCTGTGTGAGTCAAAGGCATAAAAATCATTCTTGATGTGAATAATACAAAGCTTGAGAGGAGTGCAGGAGGCAGAATGTATTTCAGCCTTCTGGGAAAATGGTCGTCACCTATTCTGATTGTTATCTTGCTGAGTATGTGATGGAATCTTCTACATCCTGTCTGCACTAGACTGCTCCCGTTACTGTGCTGCCATATATCTACATCGTTTCTGTGTGTTTTGGGTTTTTTTCTCCCTCTTTCTTTTTCTCTTTTTTCCTTCTTGCAGTTACTACACAGGCTTACACAGACTCAAGATGTGAAAGTAGTGCTTTAAGACAGACTTGCATGTGAACATCTATGGAAAATGTCCATCTGTCTAGCTTTTCAGCTTTTCACTGTTGATTTGATGATATAAAAGTGACATTTTTTTTTCATTAGTGTTTGTTCTATTGTTAATATTGGTAGTGATTTGAAAACCTGATGTAATTTGTTTTTTTTGGAAAGACCAGTACTGAACTACATTTAAGGAAGCAGAAAAACATTTGCAGAGACTCAGAAGCAAACCAGTTCCTCTGGCCAAAAAGTTATGAAGTCTATAACATATGCAGTTGCAGGAAAAAAATCACCTCTCCCAGTGCCAAGAATCAAAATTAGGATGCAAAATATATAAAATTTTATAGTATATGCTGATGAGAAAAAAAAAAAGTACGTTTTCTCTTTCACATGTCTATTTCAGATGCACATCATGTTTAACTGTAAAAAGTGAAGGAATAATACATTTACATGAAATATAATGGGTAATTTTTGTGGTAGGATGAGGGCAGAGTGGTCGTGATTGTTAAATAGATAACTTACTGAGCGAACCCATTTTTATAGACTTTCTTATGACATCAAATCAATGTACAGCAAGTAGGACATCCTTAATAGAAAATCTTAGGATCAATAAAATTGAAAGCGATTCAGACCACCTTTACTTGTACAACTGGCAGTAATAAGAAAGGGGACAAAGGAGAACCACAGAATTCATAGCTGTTATTTGTAAGCTGAGTTGTGGAATTCTTAACTATATTAGCATTAGTATTTGAAATGTCTGTAACTTTTTTTGAGGAATGATTAATAAAAATATCAACTTAAAAATTAAGATGTTATCAGAATTTCTATGATTTCTGGGTGGGGAAGGAATGGGAAATATTCACTGAACCTGGGCTATCCTAATGTATATGGTCTTTTTCATGTCTTGTTCAGTTTCTTTTCCAATCTTCTTGAGCTTCTGTCTGCTGTTTATTTTTTGGAACTAGGTTTTTAAAATGGTTGCTCTGTGCAACAATGTTGCAGGAAATTGGATGCTTTTTGGTTATGTTTTTGTTGCATTACTGCACAGCATATAAACCCACATGAAGGAAAAAAAAATTGTAGAGAATTTAAGATGAACAATGAGAACAGAACAATCATCATGGGAAGTGAGGCATCCAGGGGACTGCAAATCAGACGCGGATAACATGTCTGCACTGCTAAGTAACAGAGGGCGAGGAAGAAATTTCTGATCCCAGTGACAAGTAGAGTGTACTGGCTTATGTCCACACTGTGTATGACTGGTCCCCTTATAATCATATATGTATTTTTCTGTTTCATAATGTTTGAGGTAATATGTCCGTTGCATACCAACCTGTCAGAGTGACACTTGTCCATGAAACCGGATGGCATATGAGGAGTTTGTGGGGTCAGTGTCCTCTTGATTGTGTGAAATTCCTGGTCAGGTCAAAGGGAGCAAAACTGCTGCAGGAATGTCCACACTGCCTTTCAGGAGTGCTCCCTTGACTGAAGTAGACACTGAACTGTGCTTGGTCTTGCCTTGGGAATGGCGTACAGCTGAGTCGGGGAACACACTCAGCAGTGTTGGGGTAGTGAGGTGCCAGAACTGAGTTCATTCCCTTGCCCCTCCTATTATTGGAGTACTTGTACCAATGAAGTCTGTCAAAGCTAGAAAAGGAGATCACATCACTCTTTCTTTCCTTTCTGAGCTTCAGATCTATGTCTTTTGGAGGCTGCCACGTTTAATCAAAAGGGGTGTATGAAGTCTTGCTCCCTATTGCTGACACTGCTTTTTTTTTTCCTGAAACACTTCGTACTTATTGTGATCAGTAAGAGGGAATTTGATTTGATGGGTGACTGGTCTGATCCAGCGTGGAGTATTGGTAATGTCAGCATTAAAAGGAAGGACAGTTAAGGAGCATGCCTTTACTTATTCACCCTGGGATGTAAAAAAAGGAATTTTCAGGAATATGTTTTTAGACAATACACTGAATTAGGAGAACTTGTTTTATTTTCTTGATGTTGCCAGTGTCTTCTTCCAGGAAGTTCTTAGGCTTTGCCCTAGACTTCCATTTGTGTAATGGCAGGGATAAATTATCTGTTTTTTTCCCCCAGCTAATTGTAGTGGCTGGCATATTTAATTATTTGAAAGTGGTATGTAAGTATTTTTGTTAATATCCTTTCATCCAAAGTAAAAGCTCAACATTTTCTTTTCCAATGTGAAATTATAACAATGAATTCTTCGTACATCAAAGCATTGGATTAACCCATTTGGCATTTCACATTGTGACAATTAATGGCTTCCATTTAGTTCCTCATTTTAAGCTCATATCTTTTCAGAAGTACTGACCTGTTTCTTACTCACGAACAAAGCTAGTCATCCATCTTTTATAATGAAACCAATTTTTATGTTCATCTGTGGCATTTTCTTAACAAACTTCAGAGGTTCTGGACTGAGAGTTTCTAGAGCCGAGGTTAATTTTTCTCTTCATTTTTTCTTGTCCTTATTCTCATGGCCTTACATTAACATGTTGAAAGAATGTGATAAATGACTGTATCTCTCCTAATTATATTTTTTCGTTGAAAATGTTTTTAGTCCTTACCCCTTTGTAAAGTTTTATTCCATAAGGATGAGCCACTTTTACTGGTGTTTTTTTTCATGTTGTTGCTACAAGCCCAACCTGTTTGTTTTTCTCGTTCAAGGGATTCTTGAGAGTGATCGTTGCTTGCAATGTTGTGTTTTGGAGATATCCATGGTTCTCTTTCAAAGGATAAAGCAAGTTGAAAGTTTTAACATATGTTTGAGTTTACCAGTAGATTGAGAGATCAAATCCTAGTCTAACATACCTCTGGAAATTGCCTCAATTGGTTTGTCCCATAATTGAATATTTTTTCCCAATAAACTAGTTGCATATTTCTGTTATGATGGGAGTGTAGAATCAGAGGACAGAATTTTTATGACTGTGATTGTGTTTCTTTTTATTCGATTCTGTGATTTTTATTTTTATTTTCTATTTTTTCATAGAATATGTGCACTCTTTAGGTCTGTGTTGGGAAAAAGGAAAATACTGATTTATCTACAGACTTCTCCCATGTGATTAACTGTGACATAAGTCTGCTTTTGAAGAGCCTTTATAAGTATGCATTTTGTTTAGCAGTTATTTGTATCTGCTAAAAATATTTTAAATTGTTAAAGATTTCTATATAACAGTTGGGAGTGGCTGAATTTCTTTACTTTTCCCGTTCTTTTTTTTTCTCCCCCCCCCCCCCCCCCCCCCCCCAAGTGTGACAAAAGAAGTCTACCCAGTTGTGTATCTTTGCTTTGTGTAAAACAGCTGTCCCCATTGTAAGCATTGGCAACAGAGTAGTACCCTTTACACCCACTATTAATTCTGGTTTGTGTCTGTATTTGTTCTGGAGGTGGCCTTAAAAGAAATGACCAGTAAAGCTGCTTAATAGAAGAAATCCAAGCCTGTTTAGAGTGTTGCATTGTCTTAATTGGAAGTCTTATAAAACAGAAGCTCTAAGGAAATGAAATGGCAAAAACAGAGTTTTAGCCTTAGTGCTGAAATTAAAAACTGAGTAAACCTCTCTCATTCCCCCCTGTTCCTCAACAAAACGTAGTACTGTGGCTTCTGGATTTTAAATAGCAGCAGAAGGGCTTTATCTGCTCAAGGAAGAGAGACTGTGTGTGCTTTGAAGCTCTGTGGATGTTCTTTTCTGGTTGCATCTCTCTTTGACTTTGTTTTTCAGTTCTCAATAATTTCTGACCTTCTGTAGTCTGAGCTGTCTCCTCATGGTGCAGAGAGCACTTGTAATATGCTGAGTGTGACTGTGAGAAGGAGAAAGGAGAAACTGGCCTTGGCTTGCCTGGTGGTGCAAAGCCAAAACAACACATGAATCAGAAATCGCATGGTATTAGGCCTTTCAGAGTATGTGGAAGAAGAAAAGCAGAAGGGTTCCTGGGCAGTCCTACCCCTTGACCCCAATAAAAGGCCATGAGTGTTCGTCAGCATTTTAGTTGGTCATTTTCCTGATGCTTAGGTTACTTATTGATGGGGCCGTTTTAGATCCAAGAAATATATTGTCCTCCTGATTTATTCTCGGATGGTGCAGGGACCATTCAGAGTTCAATGATTTCTTGTAACTGCTGCCTCGCAGGATGGATTGAGGTCTGTTCGGGATGATAGTTTGTCAGGTAGTGCTATGCTTGCAGGAGATTACGTTGATGGGCTTTCAAGTGAAAGGGTCAGGAAAGAAAGGAAAAAGAGTAGGATTAGTATAATGTTTAACCTTGCCCAAAACAAAGTGAGTGGAAGAAAATACTAAATGCTTTCATTGCACCAAATGTTAGAGCTTTGAAGATATTTGGTGGAAACACAGTTTTTTTTCCAAAGATTTAATGTTAGAATTTGCCTGGAGCACAGATTATTTTTTCCAGTAGCTTACTAGAGTGTAGATTTTGAAAGGAAAAATACATAAGCTGTTTTAATTAAAAAAAAAAAAAAAAAAAAGGGAAAAATAAAAGTTGTTTTAAAAAAAAAAAAAAAAAAAAAAAAAAAAGGGCCTGCTGTTGCTCACTGCCTCTTCGGGTCCCTTGTCACTGAATAATCAAACCAGAAATTTAAATTAAAAATACTAGTTTGATATCATTGACCAAAATGTATATATGTTGTATGTATATAAACTTGCAGTTCACTTTATTTAGAATATAAACATTTCTGTATAAATATATCTACATGTAGTATATTAACTTTTAATATCTTGTGAATTAAAAGTAGTTGAATTTCATGTGAAAGAAAATAATTTCCTTGGGTAAAACTAAGCATAGATTCCCATTCCCCCCCCCCCCACAATCGTGAAAAAAATACCTTAAACATTAA
>NW_009917945.1:55653-70315 GCF_000696875.1 Nestor notabilis | reverse complement strand
AAATTGCCTTAAAGCTTCAAAAGAAAAAATACAAGTGAGAATGAAGCTACCACTTCTGTATCAAGAACTGTGCTTATTCTTGCAATACAGGATAACTTTTTAATAGTGTAATATAATTATCAGTAAATGAATTGTTGATATAAACTTAAATGTGGAAAACAAGGTTACAAGAATGGTTCAGGATGCTCAGACCTGTCAAGAAGGGAGTAAGAGAGGTAAGCGTGTTTAGGACCCAGTGCCTGGGTGATAAAGCTTGAATGTAAGCACCCATCACAGAGGCAGGTTGAGCACATGGTACAGCACTGTTGCAGATAAATTAGAGGTGGGTTGTATGGCTTGTTTTGATCAAAGGAAAATGTTTTGATCACTGTATGAGGAGGAAAAAAAAGTCAAATAACAGTGTATTTGATTTTAGTAGTGTTTTTCGGCTACACCACTAGCTGGTAATGTCCTCATGTTAGTACAGTGCCTTGTGAACACAGTGGCCTTTGCCAACAGCCTGAGCCTGTGGTCACTACTTATGGAATAAAATGAGCACTGGAGTCTCGTGGTACTGCTGCTGATGTCTCCATCAGCTACTGCAACAGAAGCTACTCTTCCTTTTCCACCCTTTTAACTTACTCCAGTTAAATTCCATCATTTTCCAAACTCTTGTCCCATCTTACAGCCTTAAGCACAGCTCTTGCTTTTGACCTTTGCTTCTACTTAGTCTTAGGTCTACTTTGTAATCTGACCTGTCAAGTTCTTGTGATAATATGTGAATTGAGCATGCAGGAACAGGAATATTTTGAAATGAGTGAGAAAAATGGAGCTGCTGCCCTAGAAGGCTGTCAGCAGGGCACAGCACCAGAGACGGCAAGGCTCAGAGGGTCAGCAGCCACTGAGTGGGGATGTGAGAAGGCGGCAAGAAGGGAAGACCCATGGTAAAATACTGGGCTTAAGGCAGAGCTTAGCTAAGTTCAGGTAGAGTCAGATGTTAGGGAAGCTTTCGGCACATGGAGAGCTGTGCTAAGCACAGCACCAGGCTGTGCTGGGAGCTGTCTCTCTGGAGTGTAGCTCTGTCACCCCTGTGCTCTGAATGAGTTGTAGTTACAAATACCCAAGTTTTGATGATGGATTAAGTTAGTAGGTGAAAACTTTTTAAATCCCCTCTGTTTTTATAGATGCCAAAGCCATATGGCGGTATTCTTCTGCCATCTGGGGTATAGTGTGACCCGGATGGAACACCTGAAATATACTGTATGAACAGTGCACCTAAAAATGCTTGTTTCTGCCCACTAACTATGAATGATCACATGGCTGTCTCGGATAAAGACTTCTGAAGTAGGGTAGAATCTGATGCCTTGTTATAGCAGGCAGTGTTTGAATACTGACTGACATGATAACCAGACCAAATTTGGTTTTGTAGGGGACTAGAGTAAAATGTAAGAAAAAAAGACTGGAGAGAAATAGGCCACATCTGTGGTCCTGAACAGCAAGTTATGGAAAATTATGCTGGTCATCTTATTTTATAGCACCCTATAGATAGTTCTGTTCCTAGAAACATGGTGAGGGGGCTCACCAAAACCTCTTTCAGTTAATATTTTACCTCTGCTGCTTCCCTCTGTTCAGAAAGGATGGGAAGAAACTTTTTGGTGACCATAGGTATTAAAGATACTATTTTAAATAGAAGCATAGGATGTGCAAAAATATGCAGTCTGGACACTTACTCTTTCTGAGGGAATTCCCATCTGCTTTTTTGTGAGTTGAGGAGTGGATGTTTATGAATGTTCTTAACAGGCATTTCAGTTTAATTTTTCATTAGACTTTGTTTAATGGCAAGTGATTTGACATAAGCACCATTCCTGCAGTGTTAAAGTGTTTCTTATTTATTACTTCTGTCTGTTTTCAAGAAAACTGTGTTTTGCTAGTTAGAGTTTGTGTACTACGGGGACTTATTAATTTTGTTGTTAGCGCTCTTGAGTCATTTGGGCTTTATATCTGCCCGATGAAAGAACCACCTCTAGAATTCTCTAGATGAGGAAACATTACATCCATTTTTAAAAAGGGTAGAAGGAAGACCCTGGTAACTACCAGCCTGTCTGCCTTATCCCTTTGCCTGGGAATAGATACCTCTAGAAGCTATGCTAGGGCACGTGGAGGACAGGAAGGTCATTAGAGACAGCCAGCATGGCTTCACCAACGGCAAGTCCTGCCTGACCAGCTTAGTGGCCTTCTATGGTGGAGTGACTGTATCAGTGGGCAAAGTAAAAGCTACAGATGTCATTTGTCTGGACTTCTGAAGGCCTTTGGCAGATCCCCCACAACATCCTTCTCTCTAAATTGGGGAGATACGGATACGATGGGTGGACTGTTCAGTGGATGAGGAACTGGTTGGATGGTCACATCTGGAGGGTAGTGGTCAATGGCTCAATGTCCAGATAGAGATTGGTGACAAGTGGTGTCCCTCATGTGTCTGTATTGGGACCAGTACTGTTTCATATCTTCATCAATGACATAGACAGTGGGATTGAGTGAACTCTCAGCACGTTTGTGGATGACACCAAGCTGGGTTGTTGGGTTGACATGCCTGAGGATGGGATGCCATCCAGAGGGACTTGGACAACCTCAAGAAGTGGGTCAAAGTTAACCTCATGAGGTTCAACAAGGTCAAGCTCCAGGTCCCACACCTGGGTCAGGACAACCCCTGTTATCAGTACATGCTCAGAGGTGAAAGGATTGAGAGCAGCCCTACAGAGAAGGACTTTGGGGTACTGGTGCATGAAAAGCTGGGCATGAGCTGTCAGTGTGCACTTGCAGCTCGGAAAGCGGCATCAAAAGAAGCGTGACCAGCAGGTCGAGGGTGGTAATTCTCCCCCTTTACTACACTCTTGTGAGACACCACATGGAGTATTGTGTTCAGCTCTGGAGCTCTTGGTACAGGAAAGACATGGACCCGTTTGGTCCAGATAAGAGCCATAGAAGTGATCAGAGGGCTGGGGAAGCTCTCCTGCAAAGACAGGCTGAGAGAGTTGGGCTTGTTCAGCCTTTCAGTATTTAAAAGGGGCTTATAACAAAGATCGTAACAAACTTCTTACAAGAGCCTGTAGTGATAGAACAAGGGGTGATGGTTATAAACTGAAAGAGGGGAGAGTTTGACTAGATAGAAGGAAGAAATGTTTTATGTTGAGGGTGGTGAAACACTGGCAGAGGTTGCCCACAGTGGTGGTAGATGCCCCATCCCTGGAAACTTTCAAGGCCAGGCTGGATGGGGCTCTGAGCAACCTGATCTAGTTGAAGATGTCCTTGCTTATTGCAGGGAGGTTGGACTAGATGATCTTTAAAGGTCCCTGCCAACTGGAACTATTCTGTGACTCTATGATCTGGTATAAAAAGAATACAGGAATATGATTTTTTTGTCAGTAGTGAACAATTCTCATGGTTGAAATTTTTATTCTACTGCTTTTCTGAGAAACTAGTTTGTTTAATTTTCTGATTGTGAGTCCGAATGGAGTTTTGTCTATTTTTGTAAGCTTTTAATGGGCAGAAGTATTTACGATCTACCTTAGCAGTGTTACAGAGCTCAATATTACCAAAGCACAAAGTATTGTTTTTAAATGTGACTACCCAGATAATATGTAAGAAGATGGAGGCTAAGATAAGGGAAAGATCAGGTATATTTTCAGATATATTGTGAAACCGGCAAGTAATCACTGGATTTACACTTAATCCAGATTTGTCTGATTGGTTGAAAGGCTGATTTGTGAATGACTTGATTTTTTTAATATGCTAGAAATGACAAATTCAAAACATTGTTTTGAATGGACTTTTTTGTTTCCAAAATGTTGGCCCAGAATTTGAAAACAGTGAAAGTTCGAAAGTTCAAAAATGCTTTTAGAATTTGAGAACTTCACTTTTTAAAAACAGATAGGGAAAAAATCAAGTGAAAAAATATTAAGAATTAAAGTTGACACTTAAAATGTTTCTGAGTTTTCAGAGACCCTCTCACCCCTTTTCTTTTTGAATGTTGTTAGAAAACACTTATAGAAACATTTCACTCAATTCTATTGGAAAGACCAGGAAGGCTTAGCTATTTTTCACTCACTCTATATAGTCACGGCCTCCAGCCGCCTTTTCTTCTCTTATTTCTTATGTCTAATAGAAACAGAGAACATGAGTATTTCAGTCAGTTTTCTCTTCCAGTGAACAAACCTCAAAGTAACAGCATTAAGAGTTCCTCCTTAAACACAGTGAACCAGGCCCTCAACTAGTGCAAAATAATTTTATCTCAATGACTTTCTTTGTCTCCCAATTTAGCTAAAACTGTTTTTTGGTATTGTAGAACGACAGTTTTTGCTGCCAATGGGTATTTCAGTGTTTTCAGCATGAAAATTGAACTTCTTTAATAAATGTATTAATTTAATTTTAAGATCAGTATGCTTTGTTATGGAAAATATAGTTTTGAGATGAACTGTCAACAGGAGAAATAATAGCCTGGCAAATAGTCAAGTGTATTAAACGAAGGTTAGTTTTCTCCACTTTACATTATTAAAGTATAAAATAAGATAATTTAGGTAATTTTTAGCAATTTTTTTTTTCTTTTAACTCTGTAAATCATGTAATCCTGAAAGATGTTAGTCCATTGAGTTATTCTTAGTATCAATAAATCTTGCCTCTGATGCAGTTACAGCAGAGAAGTTTTTTGGCTAGAATGGAGTGTCTCAGTAATAAATTTGTTTCTAACATATGCTGAAGGAAGCTCATATTTTATTTAAAAATAATGTGGCTTTAATTTTTCATTCATTTCCCTCTGCTTCATCACTGAAGATAGGAATTAGAACTTGGAATTTTACTGAAATCGAAGGAAAATACTCCTTTGCTGAAAAGAGCTGACAGTGTAAAGTCGGCAGGAGCTTCCTCCGTGTGGTGCAGTTGTCTCTAGCTGCTTGGGAACTGGCTGCAGTGTAGCTGCTGCTATAGCATGGGTCCTAGGTTAAGCAAATTTAGTCAGCCAAGTAGTTCGTATTGCAAAGACAGTTAAACAGCAGTACTTTCATATATTCGATTATCTCTCTGTGAGGCTGTATAGAGCAGTGCAGACATTGGGTCTGTAACTAAATTGACTGCAAAAGCCTTCATGTGGAATAATAGTTAAGTGGCCAAAATCAAAATACAGGATAGGAACTTCTTCGTATTATTAGATATTTGGTCTACTAGAGTTTGGTGGGTTGGTTTGTTTGTTTGTTTTGATTTGTTTTTTTCTTTATTTCCACCCCCCCCCAGACATATGCTGATGTTATTACAAGTCTCTCAGAAATAGAGTAAGAAGTCAAGTAAATAGGCTTTGTTTTGCCAGTCGGTTATTAAATGGTAAATACTAGTATTGTAAGGATAAAAAAAATAGACGTAGCTTTACACTGGAATAATACTTTGAGGGGAAAAAAGTTAGCAAATGTAATCCCAGGGTTAAACTGGACATTTATCAATAATGTTACTTTACAAATAAATAGACCATTTCCTTTTTGTAATCATTGGGATGACAGCAGTAAATTATTCATCTGTAAACTCTGTTTCTGTACTGAATTGATGGCTGAGGTTCATTGTGCTTACCAGGCTGATTCATGTTCACTATGTAAATGCTGGAATAGCTGGCTGTAGTTACTACCTTGGTAATGAGCTACTGCAGTGATGGCAAGATCTTATCTGTCTAAGGGAAAAAACAGCTATTTCACCTAGGAAAAGAAAGGTTGGGAAAATGTATTTCCTGTTTGATATTTTATTTGAAAGAGCAGATCAAAAAGAAATGTGTGACTTACAATTGGTTTATATCAGTTCTATCTTCCTTTACTTACCAGGATTTTCTTCTTTGAGGTATGTGTTCTTTGCAGCAGAAATGAAATAAATATTAACAGCTGTCCTGACCCTGATTTGGAAATAAATTACTGAAGCATATTATGTCTTAAGGGTGTTTGCTTTGTGTGTATTTCAGTTATCTTAGGAAAGTATGCTGTTGGAAAACAGGTTATTGCCCTAGTTCTTTCTTACCTTGCTTTCAAATAAATCTGGTTTCTGTTACTGTAGCATTGCCTGTGCTTGTATGCTGCTCAGTCCAGTGCTGTCATTTGTGCATGTTTCCTATGTGACTGTGTGGCAGTTCTTACTCTTTCTGAACTAACAGTCCCTGTTCAGTATTTTTGGTCTGTGTGTGGGGTGGTCAGGCAGCTGTTTTTCACAACTGATGCAATTGCTAATATGTTTCCTATGCATGAAGGCAGATTTCTATTCAGTACCCCTGGGGACTGTAAACATCATTTTTATCATGTTGGAACTACAGGCTCTGTCAGCCCAGTGAAGTTGTTCTCAGTTAGTATGAGGCAGTCTAATTCAGAAGGGAATAGCTGCTCCTGTTTGAGCCCATTTTTCTTTTGAGTGTTGCCTATACTGATTTCCAGCTGTTACTGTGCAGCTTTGGGGAGCTAATGGGGTTCATTGGGAACATCTATCTCAAAAGGAAATGCCTAAGTCAGTGTCTAGTTGAATGATTGAAGATTTTCACACACAAAAAAATAGTTAATACGCACTTAGCTAATTATCTTTCAATGTACATGATCATCCTTTCCAGTCCAGTAATAAAAGAAAATTAAATGGAACCTTGCTAATTTGCACTAATGTTGGGAACAACCTATTAGCAACTGCAGAATTTTCTGAATGAGTGCAAATGAAAACAAGCACTTTTTAGAAACTATAGAGTAACATGTACTGAATCTTATCCAATAATGCCACATCATTTTTACACTGACAATAACTCACCTGTACATGCACTGGAAGTTAATATGTTGTAAATTGAGGACAGAATCTTTCTTATGCTGAAGTTCACCCTTTAACTGTGTAAAGATTACCATGCTGAGGTCTAAAGTCAGATAGTACTTCTGGAATACCATTCTGTTTTCTAATAGAATTCAATGAGACACTTAGAGATGTCCTTACATATAATATATAGTTAAATAATATAACTTAAGTTTCTACTCTTTTAAGCAACTTAAGTAATATAACTTAAGTTTCTCCTCTCTGAAGCAGCTGCAGTTGTTCCCATGGCTGCTGGAGCCAGCATGGCATCTTTCTTTAGTTCTTTTGAGCTGTTGCAAGGGGACAAGAATCTGCAAAAAACAGCCCTTCTGAAAATCTAGTACATGTGAAAGATCACTAACTGCTCCTGGTATCTTTTCTGAAAGTAGTTTTGAAAAGTAGTGAAAGTAGTTTTTTCTGACAGTTCCCATGTGTGGCTGTACTACCAGCCCAGTTGTAATCTTTCTTTAAAAAGTCTTCCCTTTCAATCCTGCTTATAGTGCCAGAGCAAACCCTGAGTTTCCTAGACATCCAGTTTTCTCTTAGACTTGGTTGGGTAGCCCCTAGAAAGAAGGCTGCCTTCTTTTCCACATCCTTTATACTAGCTTTATCCATTGTTTTTTGTGTGATTACTGTCCAGATCCCAATAAAATCCTAAAGCCCTTGGTAAGCATATGCTAAATAACTCCTGGCTGTTGCCAACAAGTTAGGTGTCACTTGCAAACTTAATCCTTAAGAGACAAAAGGCTATTTTGACACGTTTTGAGCTTTCTGTAGCATGCCTGTCTCACTCATCCTAACACCAAGTAATGGCAATCTTTTAATGTTCAGCTATAATTTGTCCTCATGTTTTTGCACCTGATCTGAGATTTGGTGAGAAAAAATTAAGACCATCTTGTGCCGAAGTTTATTAGACTTCTCTTCCCTAGTTTCGGGCACCACTTTTTTATTGTTTTCTATTGCTTTTGAAGATATCAGCAAATCAGAAGCAGGAGCACTTCTTCCTGACTGTGTTCTCACCATCTGCCTGTCTTTGGGAAAATTCCACTTCTGAAAAGAGTTAAATTTATCTCTAAAGCCAAAATAATTCCTTTGCAACTTTAGCTTTGCAGTGATCCTCCTTAATAGCTGTGCCTCTTTCCAGGGCCACTCTCCATCCAGGTCTGAGGTGGTATCTGAATTTCTGTTGTTGGAATCTCTCCAGTGGCAGTAACACAAACTGATTAAAGCCAGGATGACTAACTTTTCAGAGGTCCAGCTTACAGATAGGAAGGTGGAATGCTATATGTAAGGCAGCCAAATCTGTGACCTAAGGGCAAGATTATGACAATCTATGAAGATGACCTGCTTTTCAGCTTAGACTACCTTTAATTTTCTGTTGAGACACCTAAATATAGGAAACTTCCCGTAAGCTGCAGGAGCCGTGTGCCTTAAGCTATTCATTTTATATGATGTCATTTTGGGAAAACAAAGTGGGAAAATAATAAAGATTGTGTGTCTTTGCTTGTATTCTACCAGATGTCCTTTTTGTGATGGAAAAGCTTCTACTGGAATAAAAATGGCGTTTAGTAACCTTAAAGTTATGAGGAACGAAACATATGACAAGGTTTTCTTTTATCCCCACTCCTTTACATTCTGACTTCCAAACCAGACTCAGTTCCCCCAAGCGCCTAAGCCGAATTTATTTTCATTACAAATAGAACACCTGAGTATTTAAATCAGTCCTGGGGACCCAAATGATTAAGTTGCTTTTTGAGCTTTAGTCTTCTAAGTCATGTAATAGCTTTTTCAAAAGTGTATTCTGCCCTAATGTAAACATTCAGAAATAAAATATCCTAACCAATTCTGTGAAGCAGTCTGTTTTAATGGTCTTGTTCCATAATTTTGATACAAGTTGGCCCCTGGTTTTGGTTAATTAGAAGTAAAACCCAGTACTAAGATAGCTAGTAAATGAAAACCAGCAAGCCAGTGTCATCTTTTTTTTCAATAAAATGGAATGCTATGCTTGGGGTAGGTGATGTCTGAAAACAAATACTCTCCCCTTACTGCCTGGTTGTGCCCCTTCCCAACCTGTTGGGCACTCTCAATCTATTCCTTGGGGATGTAGAATGAGAAATGGAGAAGACCTTGATGCTGTGCAAACACTGTTCAGCAACAGCCAAGACATTAATCTGTTACTGGTATTGTTTTGGTCACAAATCTAAAACACAGCACCATACAAGCTGCTATGAAGAAAATTAGCTACAACCCAGCCAAACCCAGTGCAGCCACAAAGATGATAAAAAGGCTGGAGAACCTGAAGTCTGAAGTAGGACTGAAGGAATTGCATTTTCTCAGCCTGGAGAAGAGAATGCTAAGAGGAACTCTAATTAGTCTTCCAATAACTAAAAAGATAGCTACAGACAAAGTGGAGGTTCTCTCTTTGCAAGGTAGGAGAAAAGCAATGGAAATAGTTGGTTCAGGAGAAATTCTGTCCTGGGTATAAGAAAAAAGTCCTCACTATGTGAAAGATTAACCATCAGAATAAGTTGCCCAGAGAAGTGGTGAAATTTCCCTTGCTGGAAGAATTGAAGATTTGGCTTAACAGGGGCCTGGATAAACTTGGTCTAAGGCCATGCTTTCAGCAGCGGGTTGGACCAATGAAATGATCTCCAACCTGCTTTGCAATGATTCTGCATGAAAACAAGGACTGTTGGTTTGGAGTTTTTTTTTTTTTTTTTTAAATAACTTTCTAAACACAGATGAAATGTAATAAAAATATAAGATACCATTATACGAATTCCAGGGGAGTTTGAAACAAATGAAATTCCTACAACTGATAAGGAAATACAATTCACTAAACAGTGCACTCAATATGTATCAACATTTTTAAGGTGTGCTCCTCACAGTTCTGCTTAACTGGAGTGATTAGTTTCTTCTGGTGTGCTAGTTCTGTGATCTCTAAAATGAGGACAATTGTCTTATTTTTAACACACTGGAAGAATAATATCCTTATCTAACAATGAAAGTGGTGTTTGTGGTACTGCTTAGTTGCTTTTAGACAACTGTTTCTTGTATTTATCAGATATTCCTCAGGGACAAGGCCACTTTGGGTTGAAATATATTGATGTTTGAACAGCAGTTGAGATTTCTTTCATTTTCTGTTTTGTTTTGTTTTTGTGGTTTGGGTTTTTTTTTTCCCTTGTAAAATAGTCTATTTTTAAAGCTTAAATAGGATACAAGCTCTCCTAGGACTAATGTTGTTGGTGTATATTTTTCTGTTACTGTTTCTGTAAAATTTTAGGAGGTGTTTAGTTGTAGTTTGAAGGGAGATTGCTCAAATTATGCTCTAAAGAGGTTTATTTTTAAGTTTTTGAAAAAGGCAATACAATCAGGCAATAAAGATATATTCCCGATATTGATAGATTTATATTGATTTTTGTATTGCAGTTCCTGATGGCACTGTGCAAGGGGCACAAATTGTGAATGCAAGAAAAACCATCAGACAAATTCTGTCAGGAGTGGGAGGAGGAGTTCACTGGAGTTCACTGAGAGTGTCATGTGAAAAAATACCCTTGTGTTGATTTTTTTCCTTCGAAACATGAGCCTTTTTCATATCACATACGTAAAAGTGTGACTTTGCATAGGATTAATAGGAGAAACTAAAATAAAAAATTATGACAAAATCATTACATGATGATCATGTTTGCATAAACAATGTATGCTGTAAACATTTCTTTTGTCATTTTAAAATATAAACTGAAGAGGGACAATAGATCTGATTCTGTCCTTCATCAAAAGAAGAGTGGATTAAAGCCGCTGAATTATGTGGATCTAGCACAATAACTGTACAGGGACCCTTAAAATCTGTAAGGCTCACAGATGCAGTGTTTCAAAAAGGAAGAAAAGAAAAAGAAATCTTCAAATTAAAGCAAATTTTTTTTTTTTTCTGAATTATTTTAGTAATAAAGTAGAAATAAAGAACAAGGAAGAGGGTTAACTGTTGCCTTCTTCCCTCCTGGGAAATATATCGGACCATATGTTTGGAAATAAGAAAACTTTCTTTCGATTCTCTGGCAGCTGATGTTAGGAAACTCTTAAGATAGTGCTGTACTGACCTCCTGTGTCTCAGGATATAACAAAATAAATGTGTGAGAAACTGTCTTGCAGTTATGAAATAACGCAATGATGACTTTTCCTAACATGTAGGAAGAAAAGAGAAACCAGCAATGTTGTCCTCTAGTTAAGCATTACAAACACACTCATTTGGGACTTCATATTTAGTCTGCTGCTATGAGGTAGTATACAGACAGTATTGGAAACTACATATTAGCACTAGTATTTTCTAAGAATGGGTGAATCTATGGGTTTTGGATCTTTTTTAAGTCTTTAAACATTCACTATCTCAGTATTGCGCTTAGTATTATTGCTTATTATTATCCCGTTTTGTTTATTCTACAGTCTTGGGGTCAGTTGACACACGAAATTAAAGCCTGAGTTGTGAATTAGGCAAGGAAAAAGGTACTTGTAAATGAGGCCGAGGCTGTGAAGGTCCTGAACATAGTCCATTTGTTATTTATTTCCTATTAAATTTTTTGTCTTGCTACTCTGTTCATTTTTTTTTATTTTCAGTTAGTTTCCTTTTGTTTTTACAGTCTTCTATTAAGAAGCTGTCCTTCATTTTTCATATTTCACCCATATCACACTTTTCGGTCTCTTAACTTTTTCTCAGATCTCCTCTAAAAATAATTTTGCATGTACTCAGACAACATAGTTATCTGTCAAGCTCATAGCTATTTCATACCTAAAATTTTGTTTGAAAGTTCATGTTTGCTTTTGTAAAACAAATAAGGAAAGCTTTATGTTGGACTCTTTTTCTCTGGAAACCCTTGGTAGTGGAAAGTAATTGATTGTTTTGTCAAGATGCAGTGGAATCCGGCCTGGGAGGATTGATTATGAGCGTAAAGAAAAAGGTTCCATCTCTGCTGATGGGTGAGAGGGGGAAGGGAGATGAAAAGCAGAAGAAAAAGCAGGAGAGCGCGGGAGAAAGAAGAGGTGAAGAAGAAAAAACTTTAAGTGTTTAGATGTCTTTGAAGGATTGTGGCAAACAGACCTTCTTAGAACATGTTCCATGTTCTTGCTAATTATTCTATGATATTTGTACGCTAATGTGATAAGGGCTGAAGAAATGGCTACAATGGAGGTAAAGCCACCATTCTCTCAGTTTCTCAAGTGTCCGTGGCATAATGTGTATTAAAAATTTCAGTCATGTTTCTGGTTTGTTATGGAGGGTTTTGAAGCCTTGGCAATGTTACAGCATTGGCTTTTGGGTGGTGAATATCTTTTATACTTGTAATTAGTCAATACTATCATCAGTGCTCTCTGCCGTGTGATAAGGGAAGTCTGAGCATTATAGGTGCATTTCTAACCTGTACATATAGGACTTAGAAATGGATAAGGAATAATAAGTAAATTACAGGAAATTCTGTAATTCTCAAGTGTGAGTTTTACACTGTGCCTGTATGTTTTCAGCAAAGAAAAAAAAAGAAGATGGTATTTCAGAGTGTGTTGCAGAAAGGTATTCAGGAGCAAACTCTGCTCCTGCCTTCTGCTTTCTTCACATTGAGGGACAGCTGATAACGTGAATGATAGCTCAGCAGGGGTCTGAGAAGCCTTTCTCAACCTCATCTAGAGTCCCTGTGCATCCCAGTATGAATGGAGATAGCACATCTGGCAGTATTTGCTTTGAAGCAGGAAGCGTGAGTTTGGGATTGTGGCACTGTCTCCATTGCACTGCCTGGCGGAGCAGCTTAAGCACGTGAAAAGCATACACTGCATCCATTCAAAATGTGGTCAAGCATCTGTAGCCGTGTACACTCCCTTGAATTCCTGGCAGAAATTCCAGCTGAATCAGCTAGAATTGCACCTGGCACTTCCATTGCACTATGGTAAAAGTAATGGGTTGACCTAAACTCCAGATTTATGTGGGTTTAGTTATGGACTTCTCAATAAAATCAGTGCTAACTTTAAGGGCTGTATATCACTTTGGAGCAGATAACATATACTGCACTTGGGTAATTTTTACATTTTTCTTGAGGAGAAAGAAGAGTGTCCTATTTTGCTTACTGAGTCTTTCTTGGTTGTGAGATATGTATGTAATTGCAGGAGTCATGGAATTGCTTTAGTGTAATCATAGGAATCATAAAAAGGTTCATGGGAATAGGAATCATAAAAAGGTTCATGGGAAAGATGGTGTTTCTCTGGGCTCTGCCTTTTTTGACGTTTAAAGAAGCAAGATGTGGTGTGGAGTTCACAGAGGATTTCAGGCCGTAGTTAAAAGTAAGTTGGAATTTGTTTGACCTTTTTCCCTGTACATTCTTTCCAGAGCATTAGGTGCTGAGGTCAAACTGAAATGTATCACTGGTCAGTGTCTGAATTTAATTAGTAGGCAAGGACTTGGAGAACTCTAAAATACAAGATGCTTGATCACCACCTACCCATTTCAAATAAAAACAGAACATGATCTGTTTGTGTTTTCCTTCCACCAGCTGGTACAGTTTTCTTGAATTTGTTTGTTTCTAAATTCAAGGTTTAAATGTGGGAACTGTTACAGAAAATTGTTGTGCTGCCAGCCTGGCTTGTGACATCTGTGATGGTTTATGTGGACAGTCACTACTGTATATTACTCTTAACAACAGAAATTATTAACTGTTTACCATATTTGCAGAATGGATTTCATTACTTCTTAGTCAAATTTGCAAGCTTTGCCTTGATTTATAGATAAATCCAAGAAAAATTAAATTCATACATTTTACTCTTAAAGAGCCAGAGACTGTTGTAGATGATTATGATGAACTGTGATATAAATACCCACTGACACTTAAAAAAAGCAACAATTTCAGCTAGTTGAGGTTGACTTTCCTAAGCCAAAACACAGTAGTTACACTCTTCATCTTGGTAACAAATATGTTTGCAATAATTCAAAGATTTTTGTGCCTGCAACTCAGCCTGCTTGATTTCTTTACATACTATTCGGCATTTAAAATAATGGAAGAGAGAATGACATGCTCTGAGAGAATTACATGCCCCCGGTTTGAAAACACTATGCAAAGACTTGAGTTGTTTTACACATAGTCTTTTAATAGTTATGACATCAAAGACAGCAGAAGCAAGAAATTCTAGATGATTAAGTGTGCATGATAGGGAGTTTTAGTAAGATAATCCACCTTTGATACATATTGATTATTTCTGTGTTATCAAAATGGCGCTCTCTAAATCCTTGCCAAAATACAATTTAGATACAGCCTTTAATTCTAAGTCCTTGAGTATATGCTAACAGTCCTGGCAGCACAGCTATTTACTACTTTCCTGTAAAACTGGAACATCTTCAATATTGACTATTACAGTAATAGAAATGGCAATGAAATCTAATAGATTAGTTTGAACTATAGGATTTTACAAAGACTGTTTTATCAGATAATTTTCAGTTCTTTCTTTGAAGAGCTCTCTACATCACTTAGTCCCGTGTTTCCTGTGTTTTGAATTTTAAATTCTCATCTCGCTTTGTAAGGCGATGGGTGGTTGGGAAGAGAAAGGGCCACTGGTCTCCTATTAAGTAGTGTTTCCACAGTGCAGTTATTTTTGTCGTGGTATCAATAGAGTAGATAGGATATTGAGCTTATGGTGCTCCAGTTAACACTGCATTGCACTCTTGGTAAAAGATGCCAGTGCAGAGCCCTCGATACCACTTCTGAACTGGATTCCCCTTAGATGCTACAGGGATGCAGCCCTGTGGCAGCGCTGCTGTATTTTCAGGGCTCCTGATGTTTATTGGAGGGTTTTTTTTCACTCTGTCCCT